>NC_136517.1:40348949-40353949 GCF_053919585.1 Euprymna scolopes
ATGGTAGGTAAGTAGGAAGGATCAAACTCGGAGTCATGAGTAAAAGTAGGAAAATAAAGTGTGAAAAAAAAAAAAAACAAACATCTGCAACGTTAACAGTTCGGCCACCAAGAAAAGTTCATTCCAGTTGTTTAGGAAAAAAAAACAAAAAAAAAACGACTACGGTAGGTCGGCGCGAACGTGAAAATATAATGTGAATTGTCCAGCTCGCTAACCACTACGCCACAGAGCACTGCAGCTTAGTTTAGTGATTTTAAATAACTTCACATGAAAGAACTACGAAGCCAAACCGGTGTTCTCTTCTCAACTGTTCCTTGTGAACGATCCCCAAACGGTGTTAAGTGGTGGCAGGGGGAGGAGGAATTTATTAGAGAGAAAACATTTTAGCACTTCCATTGATCTTAACCGATTTTGGCCGTGACTTCTCAGCAGAAAAAGTATAGAAATCTAAGATTATCGAGGAATTTGAGAAATAATAAGCCTATAACAAACCTCAGATATTGTTCTGCCGTTTGTGCATATTATATTTGCATGAAATATTTTGATTTTTATCCTATTAATGTCAAAATCAGACGGGAAAAAATGAGTTCATTTTATTTATATAGAGATAAATGTGTGCTTTTATATTTAAATAAATGCGTGGTTTATATATAAATACATGTGTTTGTTTTATATATAAATAAATGTGTGTTTTATATATAAATAAGTGCGTGTTTTTATATATAAATAAGTGCGTGTTTTTATATATAAATAAATGCGTGTTTTATATATAAATAAATGTGTGTTTTTATATATAAATAAATGTGTGTTTTTATATATAAATAAATGTGTGTTTTTATATATAAATAAATGTGTGTTTTTATATATAATAAATGTGTGCTTTTATATATAAATAAATGTGTGCTTTTATATTTAAATAAATGCGTGGTTTATATATAAATAAATGTGTTTGTTTTATATATAAATAAATGTGTGTTTTTATATATAAATAAATGCGTGTTTTTATATATAAATAAATGCGTGTTTTTATATATAAATAAATGTGGGGTTTTATATATAAATAAATGTGGGTTTTTATATACAAATAAATGTGTGTTTTTATGTATAAATAAATGTGTGTTTTTATGTATAAATAAATGTGTGTTTTTATGCATAAATAAATGTGTGTTTTTATATATAAATAAATGTGTGTTTTTATATATAAATAAATGCGTGTTTTTATATATAAATAAATGTGTGTTTTATATATAAATAAATGTGTGTTTTATATATAAATGCGTGTCTTTATATATATAAATAAATGTGTGTTTTTATATATAAATAAATGTGTGTTTTTACATATAAATAAATGCGTGTTTTTTATGTAAATAAATGTGTGTTTTTATATAGATAAATAAATGCGCGTGTTTATATATAAATAAATGCGTGTCTTTATATATAAATAAATGCGTGTTTTTATATATAAATAAATGCGTGTTTTAATATGTAAATAAATGTGTGTTTTTATATAGATAAATAAATGTGTATTTTTATATATAAATAAATGTGTGTTTTATATATAAATAAATGCGTGTTTTTATATGTAAATAAATGTGTGTTTTTATATAGATAAATAAATGTGTGCTTTTATATATAAATAAATGTGTGTTTATATATATAAATAAATGCGTGTTTTTATATATATATAAATATATATATATATATATATATATATATGGGCGTGTTTTTATATATAAATAAATGCTTGTGTATATATATATACATGCGTGATTTATACATATATATAAATATATATATAAATATATACGTGTGTTTTTATATTAAATAAATGCGTGTTTTTATATATTAATAAATGCGTGTTTTTATATATATAACTTTTTTTAATTATAACGTTCTACTAAAAGTTTTATTTAATAAATTATTTGGTTTTCTCTGCAAGGACGGGAGATTTTTTTTATTATATCTGAATTATAACCGGTCACGTGACAACCTTTTTTTTTCAAACATTTCCTTTATTCTCTCTTTCTACGTTTGTTTTTTTAGTAGCAAGTTGAATTTTTTTTCTCTTTTTACAATTTCTTACAGTTTCGTTTTCTGATTTACTTATTTGGATGACTACACTTGTGTATCATTTTTTAAAACCTACTTTCCGGGTGAGTTTAAACTATAAAAAAAACTAAGCTTTAAGGTAAATAACACAATTGACTTGATTTGTTGGTTTCACAATTCTGCCAGCTTGGAATGTCCACAAAGCTATTTCTACGATATTAATTTCAGGCACTAAAATCAACATTTTGCTGTAGCAATTTAACCTAACACTAGCGTTTTTTTGTTATATATTCAATATAATATAATATTACAATATATATAAATAAAATATTTTTTGAAAGTCGATTTTCGCGAAAATACCCCATTCCACACTTTATCGTTCGGGGTCCAAACTGTATTTTTATTTCCTTCATTTTTAAGTATTTTTTTTGTTTTTGTTTTGTTTTTGCCCGAACACACACACACACACACACACACACACACACACACACACACAATAAAATCAACAAGCATTTCTTTCGTTCCTGCTACTTTGACTCGAAATTGCAGGATATAATTTCGTAGAACGCTATCAACGTACATAAAGTACAGTTTTCACGGCCTCTTGTTCCATCATTGTTGCTAAGCGACGACATAGAAATTGCTTTACCGATGAAAGATAAATTAAAATAACGGTTTTGATTATCGATTATCGGTAATTATTGGGGATATTTTGAGAAAAAAAACTTAACTCAGATCACTCACGGACATACATACTAAATTTCTGTAAATTGTAAAGAAAATGTGTTCAGCCGTTTCGGAGTCTATAAGAAACGACATCACGCGCACAGATAAAGTTGCATTCATATAATTGTTTATATAATTCACAAGTAGACAAACAAACACACACACACATATATATATATATATATATATATATATATATATATATATATCCGATATGAAAGGTCGAAGTTGTATTGAAACATGCATAATAAATCCATTGGAAAAGGTCAAAAGAGATGTGTTTATAGATAGACAAAATTGTGGTTTAATTATTCAGCTACGTGCGGCGTATGCAGAAAAGAATCTACTTTTAGGAGGAGAACTCTAACGTCACACGAGGATCCAACAGAACTTTTTTTCCGAGTTGTCCGCACGTTGGGTCTATATTTGTAGCAGCTTGTTTACGTCATTGGCAGGCCTAGTAAACAAATTCTCTCTACACGTGTTCAGCAACAATAACAACAAAAACGTTTGGGCATAGTGTTCAACTAGTTTATTAGGTCACGCGTGATTAGTTGGATCAGTCAATTTAAGGCAGATAATTGATATCATTATATACTAGGAAGCTCGCTTTCATATGTTTGCACAACTAGGATATAATATTTTAAGGTCGAACCAACGTTACATTGGCTCTCACAAACAAAGACGTATTGCCTGGATCCATGGTTTCATAACACCCAGACATATATATATATATATATATATATATATATATATATATATATATATATATATATATATATCTGGTCTGTATATAGCTATAATACAATTTTGTATACCCCCAATATATATATATATATATATATATATATATACGATGAGCCACTAGTAAGTGGACGCTAAAAAATTAGGATCGGAAAGCGGAATACTCGGAAGCTTAGGGGCTATATATTTAAACCTATTCAAAATGCTGTCCACATACTTTGACTCTCTCTCTCTCTCTCTCTCTCTCTCTCTTTCTATGTGTATATATATATATATATACATATATATATATATATATATGCACTAGCAAAAGTACCCGTTGTTGACTGGGTTCAAAAACAGCCTACAGAAAATAGACTCTGATTTATGAAAGTATGATAGGTTATGAAAAGGAAGGGTTGTAAAAAGATAGCTTCGAATTTGGGGGTATCAAAACCAAAGCAAAATATGATGAAAGTAAAAATAAAATAGATAAATCCCATAATTTATTATACCATACATGTTCACACTGAAACACTTATCACAATATTCTGTGGATCTATATTAAAAAAAACTTGTTAAACTTTGTGACATATTTCCATTCTATGGAGATCAGGCGCGAACGAAAACCCCATAATTTTATCATACCATATATCTTCAAACTGAACCATAATTATCAAAGTATACTTACGCAGGTAGATATGAAAAGTCTTTACTTAAGTGCGTTCCTATTTCATTCTATGGAGGCCAGGCGTGAACGCTATTTTATTATACCATTCCAATTTAAGTTAAAATATACTTATCAAAGTATTATTATGTACATGTATATCAAAAACACTTGTAAACGTTTTTGTTTTAATTTTTACATTTTTTTAATTCCATACTTTGTGGGGCAGGCGCGTATGCAGACCCCACAATTTTAATGAATCATCATTATGCCAGATCAAATATATCCATTCCTGTGTCTCGATACATCTTCTATCATAATATGTGATCAGCATTCTATAATAGTCAACCATATAGGAGCCTATTCGTAACCAGGCACACACACAGACGTTTAGCTTTATATTATAATGTATACTAGTACTCCGCCCGGCGTTGCGCGGTCGTAAACTACTCTTTCTTAAATATATTATTTTAATTGATGCAGATTTCGTATTTATTATGATTTATCAATCATCTGTTGATTATTATATTGTATCCAATATATATTAGTTATTTTACAAGTAAAAAAAAAATTGGGATTTGGTACCATCAATTAAAATCGAGGATTACTAACAGCAGATAAATATATTTGGGGTTAATTATGGCAATCGTTTTCACATATTTTTCTCAGTGGACCATTGAATTTGGTAGAGTTTTGTGATGCCATCTAAATGTTCGAATAGGGCTTACAATGTCAGTACATTGTGATGCAAAGAGCAATCGATCGTGTTAAGGTTTTTTGCTTTTTCCTCTAAAAGAGTAACAATTCACATTCACAGCCTGTATTCCCATTTGCG
>NC_136517.1:40358949-40496449 GCF_053919585.1 Euprymna scolopes
AATTTTGGGAAAATGAGTTTAAACTAAAAATACTGTTAGGAACTCACTCAATATATGTTACCATGATGTAGGCTGGCATATAATCGGTGGTTTTAAACTTTTGCTCGATACAGGTGACGACTTTTAAAAGTCCCTTTTAGTGATTACCTGGTTTGATGATATTTGTACAACTAAACGGCAAATCTGCTCCAAAAAATCCGGTATTATTTTACTTTAAGGCCCGTTTCACGTTCGTATATAACGAAATATTTTATTGTAGATTTTGGTGTGCTAAAAACGAATCTGCAAACCGTTTCGGTAGCAAAAAGAAAGTTTTCATGATATTCATGAAATTACTTTTTTGAAAAGTGGGTGATCACTTTTCAATGTAAATTTAACTTAGAATGAGCACCCACTTTCTGGCCACCTGAGAGAGGGGCCTTTTACTGTGTGTTTCTTGGCTAAAAAGTGTTTGATTTCTTTTGTTTGGTAATAACCCCTGAATTCTGGGACTATTTTCCATTTCACAGCCGTAGCCTTCGTTTACGCTATGCGTGAGCATAAATGAAAGCCAATAAACATGGGAAAAAATCCCCCCTCTCTCAGGAGGCTAGAAAGTGGGTGCTCATTTTAAGTTAAATTTACATGGAAAAGTGATCGCCCACTTTTGGAAAAAGTAATTTCTTCATATCATAAAAACTATATTTTGCAACGGAAACGGTTTGCAGATTCGTTTTTAGCACACCGAAGTCTACAAAAAAAAATTTGTTATATACGAACGTGAGACGCACGCCCCTTAATGGAAAATTATATCAAAAATCCGGGGGAAACAGCAAATTAATTCGATAGAAAAAAAATGGATGCTATGTTTTTTTATATTTTTCTGTGTGTTTCTTGGCTAAAAAGTTTTTTGTTTGATTTCTTTTGCATGATAATAACCCCTGAACTATGGGACTATTTTCCATTTCACAGACGTAGCCTTTGTTTATGCTACGCGTGAGCATAAACGAAAACTGTTAAATATGCACTCGCATACCAAACTGCATTGTCAAAAAACCTTTAAGCCAATAAACACGAAAATAAATGCCCCTTCCCCGGGTGGCCAGAAAGTGGGTGCTCATTTTAAGTTATATTTACATAGAAAAGTGATCACCCACTTTTCGAAAAAAATTTTTTTCATATCATGAAAACTATTTTGGTACTCATTGGGCGTTGATTTCCATGGCGACCCGCAGAATTATGTAATGGTCGTTCCCTTAGTCCCCCCTAGTCAAGGCTAAGCCATGTGCACGTAACATTTTTATTTATTTACTTACGTGGCGGAGTTATACAACCATCACCCCCATGCGAATTTCTATACTGATTGACTTTTTGAAATTTTTTCACTGGATTATTATTGATTGAACACTATCCAGATTCTGAAAAAAAATTGAAAAAAAAAATTATTTCAACATTTGAAAGTGGTACTCACTTTTTAGTTACCACGTTCTGGTAAATCGGTCACCCATTTTTTTTTTTTTTAAATGGTCGCGTGTTGACGAAGCAATGTATCGGGAGGCGTACGGGATGGAAAATTATTGGTAAATTTTTAGATTAGGTCCACCTCCTCAATTTTCTTTTAAATTTTTGGAATACGAAAATCGCATTGGAATTTTGCAGAAATAAGTAGTTATCATGATATAAAAAGTTGTATTATGCATTGTAATCTTTGGCGGTCATCTTTTTACGCGCGTGCATTTGTTTATGGCGTGTGCGCGCGTAAAAAGATGACCGGTAAAGAATACAATGCATAATATAACTTTTTATACCTTGATAACTACTGATTTCCGCAAAATTTCAATGCGATTTCCGTATTCAGCATACTCGAAACATTATAAATGTCGTCATTTAAAGGAAAATTGTGGAGGTGGACCTAATCTAAAAAAAATAACAAATTATTACACATTTCGGTACTCATGCAGAGAGTGATCCGTGCTGAAATAATAGTGTCATTATTTTAAAAGCCATTCTTAACATGGGGAGGGGAGGGTGTTTTGTACCTATTCTGTACTTTAACCTTACAATTGAATTAAAAAAACATATCATAAAACTTTAATTAAACGTGGAAATACGATTTAAAAAATAGCGCGGATCACTCTCTGCAGCACCAACATTTCTCCAGCATGTTAGTGAAATTTATAATACTTAAAAAATTAAAAAAAAAACCAAAACACCCTCACCTTCCATAAAAACAAATTATTTTAAAAAAAAACAAAAAAACACCTACAAACTGACTTTTAACTAAGTAAAAAAAAATTAAAAAACTCGAAACTTTATTTTCATAAAAACAATAAAAAAGTCATGTTTAATCTATTTTTTTTCTTTGAGAAATCTTTATATTTCCGACTTACAAATGCGGTAGAGACTTATATTATTTTTACTTTCTATGGTTTTGATATACCGCGTCTTTATTGGTTAAAAAATGTGTGACTAATTTATCAGAACGTTGTAACTAAAAAGTGAGCACCACTTTCAAATGTCGAAATAATGATTTCTTTTTAATTTTTTTTTTAATAATCTGTTTAATTAGTGTCCAATCAATAATAATCCAGTGAAAAAATTTCCAAAAACCTATACGTATAGAAATTACGCATTGGAGTACAACTACGGCACTTTCGCACTTACTTTTACAAAGATTATTTACGTTAACTCTTTTCATAAATAATTTTCTAAAAAAAGTAACTAAACCATTTATTGATAATTTGTCACGTGTACAAACACTTATTTATTTATTTATTTACGTAGGCTTAACTCTTTTCATGAATAAGAAAAGTTTTACTCTTTAAGAATAATAAAAGGAAAAAATGCAGAGAGTGATTCGCGCTATTTTTAAATCGTATTTCCAAATAAAAGTTTTACGATATGTTTCTTTTATTCAATTGTAAGGTTAAAGTACAGAATAGGTACAAAACACCCTCCCCTCCCCATGTTAAGAATGGCTTTTTAAATAATAATGTTATTATTTCAGCACGGATCACTCTCTGCATGAGTATCATAAAAATTAATACAAATAATACTTATCTCAATAAGTGAAAGGCTCATTTCTACCGGAAATGAACTGGGGACAATCTCGCAGTTACGAAAAATATTTTCATTTATAATTTAATATTTTTATAATTCGCAAGGTTAAATTATTTTAATAACATGCAAACATTCTTTGACTTTAAAAATAGATTTTCTGAAAATTTCAATTAAATTGGTAACGTAGAAATATGGTTTTATTCAGTTTTAACAAACCAAATATTACATATATATATATATATATATATATATATATATATAAACGGTCGGGTTTCAATCCTGGCTTGAGGTAGTTGCCTGTCTAGCCGCACTGATGAGCTGTGAAACAGCGAAACAGTACTGTATGTGGATGACTATATATATATATATATATATGTGTGTGTGTGTTGTATGTATGTATACATATATATATATATGTGTTGTATATATATATATATATATATATATGTGTTGTATATATGTATGTATATATATATATGTGTTGTATGTATGTCCAATCTTTGTTCATATTTTAAGGATAATAAAATTCGGTATATGGTGGCTCCTCCTCGGGGGTTGGGAACGCCATCTTAAATTCTAACGATCGCATAGAGTTTGAACGTAAGCAAATACACACACATACACACATATATATATGTATATATATATATATATAAATGTATATACATGCTTGTTATATGCATATATTATATTACTTATTCATAAGCTATGTGTACGTAGATAACTGATTCATATACATGAATGCATATACATATACACATATATATATATATATATATATATATATATATATATATATATATATTAGAGAGAGACAGTAGATAGGTTTGAAATGGCTAATAGATTGAAAATACTCATCTAACTGTTGTGCATGCGTTTGACAAAGGTTTCTCCCTCTTCACGTGTCAGATACCATCTGTTTCTAACATGCAACAACATATTTTAAAGGGGAGATTAAAAGGAGCTAATGTGATCAACCGTTTGACATTGATGGATCTGGTGGTCAATACTAGACCCGCATCTGCTTTTCACCGCAAATTTTCAACTTTCCGAATGACTTGTGAAATCTATTTCAGAATGAAAAGAGTTTAACAAGCAATTCAATATGTTTTTGTTCGTACGTCTTTTGGGTTCTTTGATAACTGGAATGCCTACAAAAGATAACAAATTAAATTGCGCTGAGGAAACAATACAATTTTCTTTTAAATGACAACTTTAAAGGTTTTCGACTATGCTGAATACGAAAGTCGCATTGAAATTTTGCAGAAATTAGTAGTTATCGCGATAAAACAAAGTTGTATTATGCATTGTATTCTTTGGCGGCCGTCTTTTATACACGCGTGCAGTGGCAGTCATAGATGAGTAGATTTGTTTATGGCACGCACGAGCATAAACAAAGATGGACGCCAAAGAATATAATGCATAATACAACTTATAATATCTCGATAACTACTAATTTCTGCAATATTTCAATGCGATGTTCGTATTCAGCACAGCCGAAAACCTTTACAAGTCGTTATTTAAAAGAACATTTTGGAGGTGAACCTAATCTGAAAAATTACCGAAACGGTCTTTGCTCTGTTGATGTTGCTATGCTTTATTTTGCGGGAGTTGTGTAGTCCCAGCGGATCCACCCTCGTAGATTTTTGAGTCCTCTATTTGAGAGTGTGTTAGCTTATTGCTAAACGCCTCACCAGGAATGCAACAGAATCTGTTTAGGGATTTTTTACAAGCTTGTATGCTGGCTCTCTTAACCCACTTTCCGAATCGTGGCACATCTTCTAACAGTGGGGGTAAGAGAAATACCATCCACCTGTGTTTAATTTCAGAAGAGTTTCTGAGTGGTAGCTATGACGTAAATACCCCCGACAAACCGGACAAGCAAAAAAATCCCACCCCTTCACAGTTGGGATCCCTAGATACTCCAGTAGTGTCTTCCCCAGAACCGCTAGACTTGGGAATTCCCTCCATGGTTCCTGCTTACCCAACTGTACTGACATGCAGAAGTTCAAGTGTAACGTGAAACGACATCTTGCTGCCCAACTCCACACATAGTACCCCTGTAGATTATGTTCCTGAGAGTAGCCCCCTACATCAAAGTCGCAATGTGCCTTGTTTGGGGTGACAATGTAATTTTTAAAAAAAAAAAGTCTTGGAGATGAAGAATTTCAAGCGGGTAGATGTTCTATATAGATCCTCGATTTGGAATGTTGCAGGCAAAGAGCAAACAATGCTTTTTGTGTTAACAGGAACTAAATATCTGTTGGAATGCGAAAAGATTCAATACTTTTATGGAATAATACTGGTTTCTGATTGGTTGCTTGCAGGAAGTGGCTCAATTTAATTCGTTAGTTCCTATCGCCAGTGACAATAAGCAGAACCTTTCAACTTTCAGTGATTACACGCTTATATCAAAACTATTGAAATACATTTAATTTCTAAATCATTGAGCTTCCCACTATGATCTTTCAATATATTCTGTATTTTGCTTACAGCACGGATATTAGTAGTGGTTTATTGCTGAACATAATTACTATACAACGAATACTGACCAAACGGGGAAGTAACGTAAGCAGCATTTATGATTGAAATAATAAATTAAAATATATTAAATCTTTTAAATAATTAAAGTATAAAAGCAAAGGGCAATCTTTTTTCTACTACTACTGTAGGATATTGTTGTGGCTGCAAGGTTGAACAATAATTAGTAAGGAAATACAATGAAGACGCAAACAACAAGATAACGCAATAATAAGTGTATTAAAGAAAAGGTATATTTACAATATGTACAAATGACGGTGTCGAGTCAGAGAGTCTTGGTGGGAGGACATGTACGCTCTTCGGCGTCACTTCTGGTGGCATTTGAGTAAGACACACCAAGGCCAACCTAGGCTTGCCATTTATAGTGTTATGTTATTCGCATATGCAAATAAGTGGTTGCCACCACAACACCCCCTCCCAATATTTGAAGTCACACAGATTTCAATATCTTTTTCTTTTTGGGTTTACCATTAATGGTTCATTCACTTTTCTTTTCCTACCCGATCTTCGGGGTTCAGGTGCATTTTGAGGCGGTTCCAAATTAAAAGATTCGTATATGATATCTATGGTGTCCTCCTCTTCGACTGTTGTCGGATCATCATTATCTTGGATATGACGTTTTTTTATCTGATTTAGGTGCCTTTTATGTATATTCTGTGGACCTTTAATCATGTATGTACAATTACCAATGCGTTTATCCACTACTCCACATTCCCAGTAAGATGTGTTATTTCTGTAGCACTTAAAATATACTCGATCTCCCGAGTTATATTTCTTTCTTCTCGTGTGTGTAGTGTTTCGGATAATTGCCTGCCTTGGCAATAGTTTGTCAAACGCTGATTTTACCTTTCTGGCAAACATTAGATATGCTGGTGATATGTTTGATGGTGTACTAGGATGTGGTGTAATCCTATATACTTGCAAGAATTGTTGCAAAGCTTTTTCTGTTGGTGTTCCAATGGATTTCTTTAACGCTCGTTTTAGCGTGTCCACGAACCTTTCCGCGAGGCCGTTCGACCTTGGATGATACGGCGGAGTCGTGATGTGCTTCACTCGGAACGTGTCGCAAAATTCCTTAAACTCTGCGGATGTGAACTGCGTTCCGTTGTCAGTGACCAGTGTGTCTGGTACACCGAATCTTGCAAACAACTCGTGTAGGAACCCTATTGAGTTGTTCGTTGTTGGATTCCTGCAACGCATTACCTCCGGCCACTTTGTGAAACTATCCACTACAATTAAATAATAGTTTTCACCTATGGACCAGCGAAGTCCATGTGGATTCTCGACCATGGTTGGTCGGTTTTCGGCCAAGGTTTGTGTACTATAGGTGGAGATTTTGCCGCTAACTGGCATCCTTTACATTTATCAATTGTTGTCGCTATGTCAGTGTCCATGTCATTAACGACTTCATTCGATTTATCCCCGGATGTCCTGTGTGGAAATCTCTTAACATCTTATTCTGCAATGTTTTGGGTATTACCACTCTCTCGCTGTACAGTAACACATCGTCACATATGGAGAAAACTTCCCGCACCTTTGTGTCCGTTATAATTTTCTCTTTTATGTCCTTTATATATTCGTCTTTCTCGGCTTCCCTTTTAATGTCCGACAAAGTTACGGGTAGTTCCTTAATGATGTTTGCTACCATATTTTTTACTTCAACATTTGTCCGAATTGCTGCAATGACTGATTCTTCCAGATTGTGTTTCTGTGGTATCAGTCTTGACAGTCCATCCGCATGGCAAATCTTTTTTGATGCTAGATGTTGTAGCTGGAAATCGTAATTAAGTAGTATTGTACCCCAGCGCAGCAATCTATTTGCGGTGTATACCGGCAATCCTTTTTTTGATCCATAGATCGTGACTAACGGTTTATGGTCGGTTTCAAGTATGAATTGTCTACCATATAAATATCGGTGAAATTTAGTCACGGCAAAGATTATGCTCAACCCTTCTTTTTCGATTTGTGAATATGCCCTTTCGGCTGGTATCAGCGTTCTCGAAGCGTGCGCTATTGGTTTTCTAGACCCATCCGGCATAATATGTTGAATGCATGCTCCTAAGCCGTAGGAGCTAGCGTCACTAGCGACGACTATTTTTAAGTTTGTGTCAAAGTGCGTTAAGAATAATTCGGATGTTAGTGCGCTCTTTATTTTGTCAAAAGCGGTTTGACATTCTTGCGTCCAGTTCCACGGTGTATCCTTTTTAAGCAGATTATTTAAGGGGGCTCGCAAGTTATGCATTCCTTCAATAAAAGATTGGTAATAATTTGCGAGTCCTAAGAAACTCTGCAAGGTTGTTACATTATCGGGTGCTGGCATATTTTTTATTTCCGCAGGTCTCTCCGGGTCTGGACGTCGTCCATGTTTGTTTATTATGTGTCCAAGATACTTAATCTCGCTCATACAACAGTCACATTTACTTTCTTTTACTTTAAAGCCGAATTCTTGTATTCGAGTAAATACTTGTTTCAAATGTTCCTTATGTTCTTCTAGGGATTTGCTCCTGACAACAATGTCGTCCAGGTATGCACATGCGCACTCAATACCACTTAGCATGGTGTCCATCGCTTGCTGAAAGATGGCAGGCGCTACTTTGATGCCAAAAGCCAATCGGTTGTATTTGTATAATCCCTTATGCGTATTGATGCATAGTATTTTTGAGCAATTCTCCTCGACCGGTATTTGCAAATACGCGTCGCTCAAGTCTATCTTGGAGAAGATATTACCCCCATTCAACTTCGTGAATATTTCCTCTGGGCTTGGTAGGGGGTAATGGTGATCTTTTAATAGGGAGTTGACCCCGGTCGAAACGTCTGCGCACACTCTAACTTCGTCATTCTTTTTCTTTACGTATACGGTGGGGGCTGCCCATTCGCTGTGTTCTATTTTTGATAGAATTCCCGTCTGTTCCAATCTATTTAATTCTTTATCAATCTTTTCCAACCCAGCGAACGGAACATTTCTGGGCTGGCGTTGTCTTTAAGTTCAAACGAGGCCTTGAATTCATTGCAGCGACCTAAGTTAGTCGTGAATGCCTCAGGAAATAATTCTTTTAAATCGTCTTTTATATTTACTGTTGTTGGAGAAGAACATTCTAATTTTTTACAGAATGTATTGATTGGCTTATCCCATAGTCCGAATTTCTCAATTAAATCTATTCCAAACAGATTTTCACTATTTTTTAGTACGAATATTTTTAATTTCTTCGAAATCCCTTTCAATTTTATCGGGAGGACAACTTCTCCTTCAAATTTTATACCACCACCAGTTACCGCCCGGGCTGCTTTACTAGTTTTCATCATGGCCGGTTTTCCCAACTTTTTCCACGTATTCAGGTTTATTATAGAAACATCGGAGCCGGAGTAGAGTTGTAACTTTATTGATGTTTTAAATATTTCCACTTTTACGTATTTTCGCCGATTTTTGTCTAATTTTGTATTTGATTTTGTTTGCTGTACTCTCTTTCTGGTGTAATCTTTATATCTGCAGCAATCGCTTTTGTGTCCCACCTTCTTACAAATGTAGCATTTTTTTCTTCTTATAAGGACAATCTGATTCCCAATGCTTTTCTGCACATCTCTTACAGTTATATCTAGGAAGAGGCTTGTTATATAGTGTACTATATTTATGGTTATTATCTTTGGAATATCCCGTTCCATTGCTTTTCTTTGTAAAGTTCTTGGTTGGTGCGTATGGTTTTCTAACTTTTCTTACATACGCCACTCCGGATTCTTCTATATTTTTTTAATCCTTTTTTAGTGTAATGTCCCTTTCACAGTCCTCTGCTAGTTTCTGGAGGGTTAAATCTTGCTCAGATTCCAGCTTAGACAACACTCGTCTGCGTATTTCTGCATTTTTCGTGGAAACTAACCCTTGAGCGAAGATTAGACATTTATAATCTTCTACCGTTAGTTCTGCAAGCTTAAAATTATCGCAGTTGCGTATGTCAAATAATCTTGGTTGTCCATCTTTCTTAGATTCATGCACAGCCATCTTTTATGAAAAAGAGATATATTTGGATTAAATAATTCTTTTAGTAATTTTACAGCTTCCATGAACTCTAATTCCGCAGTTTTTGTAGGTAATATGTAATCTACGAATTTGCTGTGTTCTGATGTACCCAATTTTCTGAGTAAGAGGCTGACTTTCTGACTATTTAGCCAATTTTTACAGTCCAGTTGAAAAACATCCTCGTATCTTGTGTAGTATGCTTCAAAATTCTTCTCTTCCTCAGGCATATAATGAAATGTGTCCATGCTATTAAAATAGTTGTATGGGAGAAATTAACACTATCGACATTTTCTCGATTACTCTTTAGTAGTTCCAGTGTTTTAGCAAAACGTTCCTCTTGTCTTTCTTCATATTCCAATTGTAGTTTCTTATGCCTTTCTTCCTGTTCCAATTGCAGTTTTTTCTGCTTTAATTGCGCCATTTTCTGCTTTTCTTCTTGTTCCTGCTGCCATTTCAATAATCTGTCCTCTCTCTTTTCCTCGCGGTCAGCCTGTGCCTGTATTTGCGTTTGCAAAAGCTCGTTTTGTGCAGCTTGTACTTGTAAAAATTGCATGAACATTTTTGATAAGTCTTCCATGTTTTTTTTGTTTTTTTTTAGTGTGTAGTTAAAAAAAATATTGTACCATGTACCATATACACCGGTTTGGGTTACAACAAAAAAGCAAATTGCTGTAAGCTCCTGTTTTCAATAATAATAATATCGCTGCTTGCAATAATATATTCTTTTTGCGAGTCACGCTGCAAAGAAAAATAAAACAGGTTTAACTGGAATCACGAAATGGAATTGACTTTCCGTTTTTAGGCACTTACTAATAAGTAGCTCTTTCCACAAAATAAAAGTTTGGGTTTTGTTTTTTTAATCGAGTCACAATTGAATAAATGTATGCAGTACATTTAGTTCTTTGAGTTTTTTTTTCTCTAGTATTTTAGTAATTAAAATACCTCTTAAATTGAGATTACCTTTTTTTCCGTGACGTTTTACTGTATTATCCGTTATTCAGTGACAACTTCAAGAAAAAAAATCCTTTCCTTGAATTTTAGTTTTAGCTGTGGTATTTCCTTTTAGTACCGACGTCAACCAAAACATTAATTAAAAAGTCCTTTAGTTGTTGTTTTGTTTACGGAGAACAGTAATTAGAATCCACTGGTGAACTTTTTTCGTAGGTTACTTCCTTGCTTTTAGTAATACGGGTCTGATCTGTCGTTTTTGCGACAGAACAAAGTTCGCTTTTCGTTTGCAAGTTGGTCCTTTAGTAAGATTTGTCGTGTAGCGACAAAACGAAAATTCACTTTTACATTCGTTTGCAAGTCGGATTCCCAGAAAACGGCGTAAATTGTCGCTTTTGCCACGTAAGAGTTTTTTTTTTCACTTGAGCTGAAACTTCTCTTTAGCGGAAAATCCGTTTGCTCGTCAACACTTTGCATTCCTTAAAAAAATGGTCAACCTTTGCATTGTACTTTTTTTTAAATAGTTCTCCGTCAAACTGTTATATTTGACGCTTCATATCTCGTCGCCAACTGTTGTGGTTGCAAGGTTGAACAATAATTAGTAAGGAAATACAATGAAGACGCAAACAACAAGATAACGCAATAATAAGTGTATTAAAGAAAAGGTATATTTACAATATGTACAAATGACGGTGTCGAGTCTTGGTGGGAGGACATGTACGCTCTTCGGCGTCACTTCTGGTGGCATTTGAGTAAGACACACCAAGGCCAACCTAGGCTTGCAATTTATAGTGTTATGTTATTCACATATGCAAATAAGTGGTTGCCACCACAACAGATATATATATATATATATATATATATATAGAAAGAGAGAGAGAGAGAGAGAGAGAGAGAGACAGACAGAGACTTGAACTTCTGCATGTCGTACAGTTGGGTAAGCAGGAACCCTGAAGGGAATTCCCAAGTCTAGCGGTTCTGGGGAAGAAACTACTGGAGTAGAAGGCTCTTTTACATCTAGGGATCTCAACTGTGAAGGGGTGAGATTTTGCTGCTTGTCGGGTTTGTCGAGGGTATTTACATCATACCTACCACTCAGAAACTCTTCTGAAATTAAACATATATATATATATATACATACATATATATGTATGTATCTATGTATATATATATATATGTATGTATAAATATATTTTCTTATAATATATCAATCCTTATTTAAGAAGCTCAATGTAATTACAGAGCAATATTGAGAATAAATGACAAAATTTGTATAAGTTAACTGAATTAAAGGAATAAATTATAAGATGGTCAACATCACGAATTTTGGAATATAACTTTTTGTCATTTATTCTCTCTATCTCTGTCGCTCTCTCTCTCTCTCTCTCTCTCTCGTTCTATATATATATATATACATATATATATATATATATATATATATATATATAATTAATTAATTACAATACGCGTTGGAAAATATGTATGTATCGGATTGTTACCAGCTTCCTTGGATTTATTACAATACTCGTTGGATCTTTTTTCCTGGAGAATACCAAGGACATCCATTACAGGATTTAGCATACACTTTCGATTTGAAGTTCAATATCCCTTTTTGCAGCATCAGTATACAATTTCCTTATTCTATGTAGCCCAAATGATTGAAAAAAAACTTTAAAAACATTTAATTTAAGTTTCTATTTTTATTTACTAAATTATATATATATATACGGCATAATCACGTTGACAAACCGGTTCTCCTCAGATCACCGAAGATAAGCAATGTTTAGCCTGACTAGTACCAGCTGGGTGACCATTTGGGAACTTTAGGCGCTGTATATGTTTTGCGTTTATCTCGGCATTGTTTCCAGTCGTCCTGAACCTCTGCTTGCCACTGGTGCGTAACAATGTCGACTCAGGAGGGCTGTAGTTGAGAATTGCGCAACTTTTGCCACAAATATTTCACGCGCAGGCACCCTTACAGTGGGTATCAATAGTCTGTCACGACCGGAGGAAGCCATCAAGTGTATTAAAGGAATTAATTTCGTTTCTTATTTCAATGCCAGTGCATTTAATGTTGTCTGTTGAGCATCATTCATTGCGATGAATTTTGTTGCCATTCTTTTCCCCAATAGGTTTCTGTTAAGAATTTTATCTAGAATGATATCGGCTACTCACTGGAGCGACTACGAGAAGTTTCTAAAGGTTTTTAAGTGACCGTGTTTCTGTGGAAAGAACTTGGTTTTAACTTGACACACTCTAACTGTAAACCTGCATCGTAAGCAACTGAGTCGCCATAAGCTCCCGGTGAATGTTGTTCTGGATCATTCATTGATTCCGTATGAATCAGATGATTTTTTTCTAGTCTTTGTTTCTTCGATATCTTTCTAGTTAAAATTCATTATAGAAAGACATCGGTACCAGGTGAAGGTCGCCAGCATCTGTGGAACGAGCAGAATTCGAATTCGGTACTTCAAGGTTGTAAATCCTCGTAGTTAACCACGGTCAGCGCCTTCCGCTAGTCAAGAACCTCCATGAAAAATGATTACACAGAAGCTTTGCCAGTGTTTCTATTCTAAATTTATCGAGATATATTACTAAAATATTCATTAAAAAATCATCAATTTAATTTTTGATATCTTATTATCATTTCGGATAACCTAAAATTACTAACCATTTATTTATTTATTAAAACGTCGAGGATTTATTAACGAGTTTATTTCAGGCGTTCTGGTAAGTCTAAAATAGTTTTTCTGCCACTGGATGCATTTTGCTCGCTAACTTTTGTGTGGCTGGACAGAAATACATATATTTCATCGTATATGAATATATACACATTGGTCTTTATTATAAAGCGGAGGGTAACAAGAACGAAACCTGAGAAAATCAATCGTTTTAAATGAAATTCATGAGTCGATATGGATAATGTAATTCCGTTTTTGTTTCGGAAATTTAAGAACCTACGAGTGTAAGTTGAACTAACTACCAAAGATCAGTGATTTTGTTTTTAGTAGTGATGGGGCTATTCCAATATTTTTCTCAATTCCTATAAAATGGCTGATAGTGTTTTAAAATCCCGATTCCGTTACAACTACCAATTCTGATTTTCTTTAAATTTGTTAATATTTAGTTACAGAGCTGTTTTTTTTTCCTATTGGTAAATATTATTTTTTCTATTCAGATTACAGCAAAATCCTTATGCCCTATATGCACATATTTTCTCAAACGCAGAAAAAAAACAGTTTTAGTGTGATATATCGATTTGACCTTTACTTGTTGATTAAAATAGATACGTATTTACCATTTTAATCACTAGTACAAGAAATGGAAAATTACGTTTTACACAAAGACAAAAAAAAAACGAAATAATTAAAAGTAACGAAAGGCGGAATAAGCATTTTTTGACGGAGTCTCTCTTTAAAACTCTACCAAAAATCAAGTAATTATCCAATCAAAACGAAATTTTCACCGAGTGAAGAATGTACAATATAATGGTGTACTCTTTTTTGTAATCTACACACACACACGCGCGTGTGCGCACGCACACACACATGTATATATACATATATATTGTCTTCAAAACTCCCTTCTTTATTTGTGAGTACAAATATACTAAAAATAATAAGCCGAAACTGAGCGAACTATATTGCATTGTGGGGAGGGTGAGGATTGTAGATAAAACAAACAAACAAAAACAACTGCGCACGTATCAGATTTTAAGGTTGAAAATCCGAATTTTGAATGTGTTTTATTTTTCAACTTTTGTGTTTTATAGCGTTAAATTCGTTGAATATGCTAATAATAATTATCTTTCAGATTAGCAAAAAATGATATATTTCATGATTTTTGTGAAAAACACTACTTTTAAATATTTGAAAAATAAATTATTAATTTTCTTTGAGTGAGCCTAATATTGCTTATATTTCTATTAAATAGGAAATGCTTTGTAAGAATTGATACTAAAAAAGAAAAATCGATAAATAACTGGATTTTGCTAAAAAATACGATAATTTCTTTCCGCGATTTTCTTGTTTATTTACCTAGGGTAACACAACCGTGATAGAAGATGCAGGACTGTTTTCAAACACAGGCAATGCTGAGTATTCCTAAAATGGCCGACCATCTGGTACTGGACAGTCTGGTCGTTGCTTAACTCTAGGGACTTATGTAGGCAATATATATATACTGGGTTCAAAAACAGCCTACAGAAAAATGGACTCTGATTTATAAAAGTATAATAGGTTATGAAAAGGAAGAGCTGTAAAGAGGTAGCTTCGAATTTGGGAGTATCAAAACTAAAGCAAAATATGATGAAAGTAAAAATAAAATAGATAGACCCCATAATTTATTATACCATACCTGTTCACACTGAAACACTTATCACACTATTCAGTGGATCTCTATTAAAAAACCTTGTTAAACTTTGTGACATATTTCCATTCTATGAAGATCAGGTGCGAACGAACACCCCATAATTTTATCATACCATATTTTTTCAAACTAAGACATAATTACCAAAGTATACTTACGCAGATAGATATGAAAAGTCTTTATTAAATTGCGTGCTTATTTCCATTCTATGGAGGTCAGACGCTAACGCAAACCCCACAATTTTATGATACCATCTCTATTTAAGTAAAAACATATTTATCAAAGTATTATTATGTACATTTATATCAAACACACTTGTAAACCTTTTCTTTTATTGTTAATTTTTTTTCAATACTTTGTGAACTAGGCGCGAACGCGGACCCCACAATTTTAATGAACCACTGTTCTGCCAGATCAAACATACCCATTCCTGTGTCTCGATACATCTATCATTATATGCAATCAGTTTTTTTTAAATAGTCAACAATATAGGAGCCTATTCGTGACCAGACACAAACACACACACAGACATTCAGCTTTATATTATACTAGTAAAAGCACCCGCCGTTGACTGAGTTACAAAACAGGCTACAGAAAATGGACTCTGATTTATGATAGTATGATAGTTTATGAAAAGGAAGTGTTCTAAAGAGATAGCTCCGAATTTGGGGTTATCAAAACCAAAGCAAAATATGATGAAAGTAAAAATAAAATAGATAAACCCAATAATTTATTATACCATACCTGTTCACACTGAAACACTTATCACAATATTCTGTGGATCTATATTAAAAAAAACTTGTTAATCTTTGTGACATATTTTCATTCTATGAAGGTCAGGTGTGAACGAACACCCCATAATTTTATCATACCATATTTCTTCAAACTGAAGCATAATTATCAATGTATACTTACGCAGATAGATATGAAAAGTCTTTATTAAAGTTTGTGCCTATTTCCATTCTATGGACATGTCTGAGAACTCGTCATCTCCAGGACTTTGTTTGTTTGTTTTTGTTTTACGACATATCAACCCTTTTCAGATTATTTAATGCAGAATTCAGTGATTTTTAAGAACAATTTTTTAAGAGTGTATTTCTTTTTTATGTCGGTTTCTATTGAGCCCATAGTTGGGACCTTAATAGGTACTACCACTTTGGGGGCAGAGTGGACCTGAGAGCAATGGCAATTAAAGGATGGCTCCATACTCCCCAAAGCCCGCAAGCTCGGGCTTTACCGTCGGATATAGTTTAAGGTCATATCCAGGACCTCTCCAGGACTTGTACAGAACAACTAACCATCAAAAACTGTTCTGAAACTAAACATGGCTTCCAAATTCAAAACAAGGGCCGTTCATTTTAATTTGGGCCACGTGGAGATTAAAGCGTTGTTGGTGAAAAGATAGAAGTTTTGTTTTGGATTAATTAAAGGTAACTAGCCATTATTTTAAAATCTCATTTTACCATCTCAGTATTAGGAAAGAGAATCAGTAAGATCTAGATGTTTGCCGGTCTTCGAAAAATAGTATCGTCTGCATTAATATCATTGAGAGATCGTTGATGAAGATCAGGAAGAGTGTTGGGCTTAAGATGGATACTTACAGCACGCTATCGATAATACTATGAGTTTATAATTTCTTCCCATCAACAACTACTTTAATAAACTTACTACAGAGAAAGGGCTTGATCGTCGAGAGGACATTTTCAATAATGACACGTGGCGCAAGATATAAAATCCGAAGTATTAATCAATTTTAAGTTGCAAGTCTTTTGGATTTTCAAATTCATCGCCGTCTTCGTAACTCTTCAAGAAACACTCGTCTAGCAGAAAACACTATCAATAATTTCCCCAACTCTTTATCTGTGCCTAAACCGAAACGCAGATTCCATGAAAAAAAGCTTCTTTCTTAGTACAGCACGCCTATAAAATTTTCTTCCTTTTTCCTGCTTTCAAGCTGACTACAATATCTTTGTCTTCAAGTCTAACATAAACAAGTTTTTGATGAGCCGTTTCATATAAGTTAACAAATTTACCGAATTTACATTACTAACGATTACTATATTGTCTAATTGTCTACTGTACACTCTTTAACCCTTGTCCTTGAGTGGTCCCTTGGCCTTGATAAGTGGTGATGCCTATGTAAGAAAACTCTCTGCATCTCTATCGAAAAACTATAAAGCCAAATGATCTCATGGCGTCACATTTTCAAGCGAGAGAAAACAAAGATTTTCGGATTAGTCGTTTTTTTTTGGGGGGGGGCAACCATACGAACAAGGCACGCCGAGTAAAGTAGAAAACTGAAAATCTTAGCAAATTTTACCAATATCTGCCCGTCTGCGTCACTCGTTTCTTAAGTTAACTACTTAAGTAAATATGTAATTAAAATTTATTTATTTATTGCGGACTATTATCCTCATCTTTCTTAGTTATTGTTTCACGACGTTTCGGTCAACTATTCCTCTGGCATTCTTCAGGTGGTAACCGCGACAGAATAAAAACTCCGAATCTCCTGTCTGCATCCCAAGCAATTACTGCCTTCCATAGTTGTTGTCGGTTCACCACGTTTTTGGCCACGTAAGCCTCTGGACGGCTTTGGGTAGGATTGAAACTGCTATCTTCAGACTTTCGGCCAACTATTCCTCTAACCTTCGTCAGGTGATAACCGTGGCAGGATAGGAACTCCGAATCTCCTAACTGCATCCCAAGCAATTACTGCCTTCCATAGTTGTTTTTCGTCTCGCCACTCAAAAGATTAGTATAACAGTCAACAATGAAATAAATTAATAAAATGATACTCATCTCAAAAACGAATTCCAATTAAATAATATGTAATTAAAAGTTAGTTATTTCGTCCCTTTGTCCTTAAGTTAATTCTTTTCAAGTAAAACATTTAAAAACCTTATCAAACCCCTTCTTTTCGGTCATCTTTCTGCATGGAAAAGCGAAAAACAGTCATGGATAGAAACAATTTTTTAGAAGTTTCGACCATCGTACCAAAATCACTTTAATTAATACCATCCCCCAGTGGTCGTACTGGTAAACTGATCAAATGAAGAGCACCAGTGTAATATATTGAGGGACTCTACGTCAGTAGCGATTTTTTTTTTTTTACATAGGGGTCACCACTTATCAAGGCCGGGAGGCCACGCGAGTATAGGGATTACTGAGTGTATAGTAGTCAGTGAGATAATATAGTATTACGTAGTGGAAATTTAGTAAATTGGATTACGTCGGCTTGGTGTTGCTTGGTGTTGCTCGGAACGTGACAGCATACGTTCGGGTTTGACTATAATCTAACGTAAGCGGCCGATCAATGCGCGGCAAAGAGCAAACGATCTTTGAGGAAAATATTGGGACCAGCCGTGAGCTTCTTGACAGTTATCTTTTCGAGTTTATGTGGAGACAGACATTTTGTAATGTCCATTTTGTCTCCAATCGGGTAGCTTTCGCCAGCCGAGTAGCTTTCCAGTCTATGATAAACCATAGACTGGAAAGCAACCCGGTTGGCGAAATTCTTCCACCTCCGCTGTCTCTTCTCACCCCACTTTGGCATCATCTGATGCGACCGTAGAAAATCAACCTAATCCTAAAGGAATGCCCCGGCTGTCTTGATTTAATTTAACTTAAAATATAAAAACGGTTGCCCCAGCCCCATCTTACAGGAAAAAAATGTTCATGCAAAAAAGTTACATTAGTTACAGAAATTAAGGAAGAAAAATTAAATTAAAATACAATAATACATGGAAAATAAAATTTTAAAAAATGATATTTAAAAAAAAAAACTTTTGTGAAAATAAATATGAAAAACACAAAACATGGTTATCGTATAAATTATGTTCAATTTTGTTTGACCAAAAAATGGTCGAAGAAAACATGACTTGTTTATTTTTTTAACTTAAAACATGTTACAAGAACAAAACCGAAATTGCTACGGTAGTTCGTTGTTACTTTTTTATTTTCGTAATACATATATATTTTTCTTATGATTTGATTATATTTAAATGCTTTCTCCAGTATGTTTTAAGTAGCGTTGTTATGCTTTGATAATCGGCGACGCTCGGCACTGCTCGGCGAAAGTCGGCGACGGTCGAGGAAATTGGCGTTTGACGATATATGTGCCGAGCAAAATCGAGCGGCAAGTTAGTAACGTCCGGTACAAATTCTGCACAAGTACCTTTTTTTTTTTAGATTTAGATCATAATTAGAATAAGGATTCTAGACATGAGATTCAATATCATTATATCACAAGTTTAACCTTCTAAAGCAAACATAAATGCAGTGCAAAACTGATATTTTAAGGATTTTATTTTACCTGTCCTAGAGCGGGTATTCGTCTAGTGTTTATTAATAATTAAAAAATTAATGAAATTAAATAGATGAAAATATAAATAGTAATATGGAGTTAAGAGCTGGGATCACAGCTTTACATCTGTCTTAATTCATTCTTTGATAACGCCCTGCGTTTCGACTAGTTTAACAATATACCCGAAACAAGGTCAGAGCGTACATCGGCCGAAATCGTGTCATGATATAAATATCACTATCGAATTGACGATGCATATAAGAAATACGGAGTATAAAGAAAATGTATGAAAAAAAAATCATGAAACAAAAAAATAAGGAACACAAATTCGATCATAATTCATTGCCAACGCTAGAAATTTGTGCTGACAAAAAAATGGGCAAGTGGAAGAAAAACAAGATGGCGCGTGGGGAAAAAAGTCAATTGTACGGACGTGATTGTCAGGCATTATTATAATAATTGGTATGAATTAGAGAAAAGGCACTGGTGCTTCTGAGAGTAACCTGATCTACAATTACTGGTAAAAAAAAGGCTGTCTAGAACGAAATAGCAAAAAAAAAAAAAAAAAAAAGAATTGCCCAAACAGACCGCCCTTGGTTAGCCTGATTACACGGAGAAAGCGGATGAATAAATAAACAAAAACGAGGCTATCCTTAAGATACGTCCATTTAGTGTGCACGAGTAGAGATTAAGATACCATTTCAAATTGACGCGTTACAAACCGATCCTTTTACCTAGATAATTGGTCGTATCTTTAAGCGTGACAGATTGACGAAAATGACATTCCATACTTAAGCGTGACACATATAAAATGTTACTCTAAATTCAAGCAAAGAACACACAGACAAAAAAAACCTAATAGCAAGTCCAGAGTTCAACCTGCTTTGAAAATTACAGAGAAATCTTTACGGTGTACGTATCCGTTACGGAACGAAGATGTTATGACCAAAAATTATGTAAAGTAGTTACATTAAACTTAGAAAATCACAGTTTTGGAAGAAAACGAATATGATGCGTCCCGAGCCACCATAATAAAAATTCATCACAGGATTCCCTCATTTGACAACATTTTCAGAGGTGAAATAAAAATCAGCTTTGTAACGGCACCGTAAAACTTGATTTTCTTAGTCAAAAGTAAAGTACATGATCGATTTACGTGCTTTTTGAAATATGACATTTTTATTCAGAAATAAGTACTTTAATCATAAATATTTTTCTGTATATGTATATATATATATATATATATATATATATATATATATATATATATATATATATACACGAGGCGCGTGCAATAAGTTTGGGTAGGATTGAAACCGCTATCTTAGGACATTGGTCACCTAGACTCGTAGCGATTCAACATCTCTATCAACTGCAGCACGGGCCCCGAAGGGCGATCAAGTTTGGATTATTTTGTCCTTTTAAATCCACGTTTTATATATTATCTGATATTCCATTGTCGGGTCTATACATTATTTAATTAATTGGAATGCTTATTAAGATGAGTTTTATTTATTTATTTATTTGCGGACTATTATTCTTATCTTTTAGTTGTTCTTTTCACGACGTTTCGACCAGCTATTCCTCTGGCCTTCGTCAGGTGGTAACTGCGACGGGATAGGAACTCTGAATCTCCTGACTGCATTCTCAGCAATTACTGCCTTCCATAGTTGTTGTCGTCTCACCAGATTTTCGCCAACTAGAGGATATGACATGATGTCACGTTGTTGAGCGAGAAAAAGTTGTTTTGAATCAGTTTATCACAGAAAACTCTACCAACGAGACATTGCTAGACGATGTAGAAACTGAGACTCTAATGTGAATGTTACAGAGATCTCTGTCCGTCTGCGTGTCTTAATTTCGTATTTATCTAGTCGGGCTTCTTGCCCGAACGAATGTGATTCTCTCTCTCTCTCTCTCTCTCTCTCTCTCTCTTTCTCTCTCTAGATTTCGATCCGCTGCCTCAGATCTTCAGGATCACAGTTGGTGTTATGTGCAATTTGCTGGATGTACGTGGATCTAGGTTGTCCTGTGCTCGTCCGCTCGTGTCGTGGAGTCCACAGCACTACATTTATCACCAGCTCATACTTTATCCTCATGCAGTGACCGGAAAAGCGTATATGTCGCTCCCTGATGGTAATAGATATTGCAGGTATGTTGCCAGAAAGTTGCTGCTTCGTGGGATGATATTGCCAAGATGTATTTAACACTGTTCTTAGCAAGCGGGTTTACATTCCCTCCAACTTTCTTTCCTGTCTTTTGATGGGTGTCCTTCGCAAATACCAACCCCACGTCTTCGTTCGTGTGTAGGTGGCAAAAGTCCAGGATTGCTTCATTAGGCTACACCGTTGCATGAAATAAACTCTCTCATTTCAGACCTAAATTGTGACAGAATGAGAATATAGTCACCGGTAATCTGGTAAGGCCTTCCATGGTGAGTAGACTGATGTAGAACCCGTACGAGCTAACCGGGCTCTGGTGATGCTATGGGAACACTATGCCAGTGGCGCACCTTGACGGAAGAACTGTCCGTGTTTCAATTCCCAAGTTAGAAAAGGAAATTAAGAATGTAATAATTTTAGTCATGTAGTCTCTCTCTCTCTATGAATAAAATTCTCTGCAATAAAACCTTGAAGAACTCAACGAAAGTCTTTCTTGTGTCTTTCATGACTGAAATGTTTATTCCCCTAGTTCAAGGCGATCGACAATCACTAGACGACACGGCCACATATGAATGGTGAAGTGAAAAAGCCACGATGCAGAGGAAAAAGACAAACACCTAAACAGACACCTGTATGTATAAAAAGACATTTGTATTTTGTTAGGATTATTTATAGCTCATCGGTGAAAACACAACACAAGATTAACGAAGAGACATTACTTATTGTATATGTATTCGTACTCGTCTGAAATGAGCGCATCTATTAAGTATGTGCGTTTGGCGTTGAAAATGTTATTTAATAGTGAAGCCTGATAGACCATCGTTGCAAACTAAAGCAAAATAAGTTGAAATGACAAGAAAATATTTTAAATTACTTGGACGCTATTTTGTCGAAAATCCTCGACAAATAGTAAAGGAATTGTCACAATGGACTCATCAATTTTCATAAATGTCGACCCCGTTGTTTTGAAAATGTTTGCGTTTACTGAAAACGACTGACAAAAATGCATCTCTTATAAATGAATTTATTTAAGATAGAGAAAGTAAAAAAGAGGCAAAGCAAGAGAGAAGAAAAGAAATTATTCTGACATTTATTTGATAAAAAACTGTAAAGTGCAGCAAAGCATGTAATGAGAAAAAAATGAGATGAAGAATTTGGGAAAAGGAAAGTAGAAGAATTGAGAGGAAAATGATGAGGAGCAGACGGGGAAAAAGGGACAGAAGTGGGATGAGGAGGGGGATAAGATAGAGAAGAATAAGAATAAAATGAAGGACGAGTGGAAGAGTGAAGAGTATTAGAAGAAGTAGAAAAAGAAGCAGAAAGACAAGAAGAAGAAAAGTGGACGAAGAATGGGAGTGAGATAAAGAAAGAAGAAGAAGAAAGAAGAAGAAGAAGAAGAAGAAGAAGAAGAAAAAGAGGACGAAGAAAGATGAGAAGAAGATGAAGAAGAAATAGAAGAACAAGAAGAAGATGAAGAAGAGGAAAGAGGAGAAAAAGAAGAAAAATAATAATAAAAAGAAGACGAAGAAGAAGAAAGCGGAAAAGAGGACGAAGATGGAGATGAAAGAGAAGAAGATGAAGAAGAAAGAAGAGAAAAAGAAGAAAAAGAAGAAGAAGAAAGAGGAAAAGAGGACGAAGATGGAGATGAAAGAGGAGAAGAAGATGAAGAAGAAAGAAGAGAAAAAGAAGAAGAAGAAGAAGAAAGAGGAAAAGAGGATGAAGATGAAGATGAAAGAGTAGAAGATGAAGAAGAAAGAAGAGAAAAAAGAAGAAGAAGAAAGAGGAAAAGAGGAAAAAGATGAAGAAGAAAGAAGAGGAGGAGGCGAAGAAGAAAAGAAGAAGAAGCAGGATGAACGAACGAATGAATGAATGAATATTAGAGTAAAAAGTGACAGGATAAATGATGAAAAACACTGAGGGAGAGAAGGAAGAGAAGGGAGAAGGGCCGGAAAAGAGAAGAAAAAATTAATAGAAGATAAAAAATGGAAAAAAAAGAGTAAAAGACAAGGACGAAGAAAAAAAGAATAAAGATGAGGAGATGAGGTGGGAAATAGTGGATTGATTGGGAGAATAAAGAGAAGCCGAATAAAGATAAAAAAGAATGAGGTAAGAAAGAAAAAAAGAAAATAACTGAGAAAAAAGGAGCAGAAAAAAGATAAGAAAAAGAAGAAAAATCGGAATAAAAAAAGGAGAAGTACAACAGGAGAAGATAATTTCGAAAAAAAAAAGAAAACAAATAAACAAATGATCGAGTGAAATAATGATGCAAATTCTCCGTTGAGACGTCAGAATTGTGGCCAAATTTGGGGAGAAGACCTGTAATTATTCGCGCATAATCAGTCGTCTATTTTATAAAGGCGGGTTTATGAGGGTTCAACCTTACGGAGGTGGGGTGATAAACAAGTGATGAAGAATAAGTAGGAGGAAAGAATCAGAAGTGGGAAGAAAGAAGAACAAGAAAAGGGAAAAAGAGAAAACGATAACGAAAAAATAGTAAGAGGAAAAGAGATGATGATGATGATTATGATGATGATGATGATGATGATGATGATGATGATGATGATGATGATGATGAGCGGGAACCTTTTATCTTAGAGTTTGAGAAAATTTGAAAGTCACAACGCTTTTCGATCGCTGTTCTCCGATTAATTTAATGAAGGTTTTCATGCAAGTAAATCTTAAACATATGTATTAAAAATAGTTACCTCGATAAGCTAAAAATATAAAGGATAAAGTTGCATATGAATTTTATTGCATTATCAAGTTAATAAAGATTATAGGAAGAGGGATAGGTGAAAACCCTCCCTAGATGAAGAATCAATGCAAATTTCCTGTTGAGGCGAAAGAGTATGGCTGGGCGTCAGAACTGTGGCCAACGGACTTAATAGGCATGTACATGCTAAAAGACTTCAATAAAAACACATCGGGTTTAAATGAAGGGCTATATAGAGATGATGCATTATTTTTTAGTTAATTAAAGCAATCGAATAATAGAAAAAATTAGAAAGAAAATTAAACTATTTTTATTGAACTTAAGTTAGAAATAACATTTGACTTCAATTGTAAAATAATGAATTTTTATATAACCCAAACCCTTAACTACAATCAATATGAACCGTATAACAAACTTAACCATACAGTATTATATATAGATTATAAATTTAATCATTTTAAAGTATAAATAAACAATTATCCTCAGGATATCCAAAAATGAGAATATGTTTGATAAAAACAAGGATAAATATAATGAAATATTAACTTGTAAAGAATATCGAGGAAATATCAAATAGATAAGTGAGTTGGATAATAATAACAACAAATATCATATGAAAGGAAAAAGAAATGTATTGAATAAAAGTAGGCATAGAAATAAAGATAAAATAAAAAGAATAAAACTAAAAATGATAAACAAGCATTAAATAGTAATAATGCAGTTATGAAAAAGGCGAATAAAACAAGTCTGGTTTAATCCACCTTTCAGTGAACACATACAAAATAATATCCTTAAAGAGTTTTACAAGAGAATTTATAAGAAATCCAGGCAATAGATTAAATAAAATTCTGATGACACGACCATCTACGGCAACACATCAAAGGCTATAAATGACAAAGTTCTCTCTGATTCTCTCTCCTCTGAGCCCGAGCGCGTGGTTCAGTGGGGGAAGATGTGGCTGGTTAACTTTAATGCATCCAAAACCAAACTCCTATCCTTATATTATAAACGCTCTGATCCCCATCTGGCATCAATTGTGATGGATGGCTCTCGTCTGGGTGAGGCCCCGTGTTTTGACAAGCTTCTGGGTTTGACCTTTACTCCTGATCTGAAATGGAACACGTACATCAAGTTTGTTGCCAAGGTCGCTGGAAAAATGGTGGGATCCTTCTACCGATCCAGAAGATATCTCACTACTGATGCAATTCTCTATCTATATAAAAGCCAAGTACGTCAAAGGATGGAATACTGTCGCCATATCTGGGCAAGAGCTGCTAAAAACAGTCTATGCTGCCTTGACAGAGTACAAAATAGACTTCGTGGCTTAGTGGGGGATGCCCTTTTCTCTACCCTGCAACCTCTCTCCCACAGAAGAGACGTTGCGAGCCTATCCTTGTTTTATCGTTATTTCCATGGCAGGTGCTCGTCTGAACTCCAATCTCTGGTCCCCTCCTCGCCAATCTTTCACGAAAAACACCCGTCTAGCCGAATCCACTGTGAAACATTCCCCCCACTCTTTATCTATGCCTAAATCAAAACGTGGATTCCATGAGCAAAGCTTCTTTCTTAGAACTGAACGCCTGTGGAACTCTGTTCCGTCTGCCTGCTTCCCTCCGGACTACAACTTGGATGTCTTCAAGTCCAATGTTAACAATAATGAACCGCCCCCTTAAGTAAACACTTCATCAAATCTCCACACTAACGTAATGTACTTGCAATAACCCTTATCCCTGAGTGGCTTCCGGGCCTTGATAAGTGGTGATCACTGTGTAAAAAAAAAATTAATAAGAACACAGTTAAGCTTCACACTTAAGTAAAACTATAATAAGTTCAAATAATGGTAAAATAAATAAAGTGAATGATAGTAAGATTGAATCAGGCGAATTAAATATTGAGAAAAAAGCTGTTGAATACCTAACGAATGTCCATCGGATGCAATTGTTTAATTTCTGAAACTGTATACAAATGTGAAGTTAAAGAAAATAATAGTAAAAAGATACACTGGTTGTAAATTAATGACTAATACAGAAACCACATTGCGTCATTTAACATTGGATCAGAGAAGAAACCAAATTAAAATCATGATTAAGATAAAAATAAGGATAAGTCAAGAATAAATATTACAAATAAGAAGAGAAACACGACTGCATTAGGGGATTGTGTCAGTGAACAACGTAAAAATAAAATAGAATTCGAACTAAAATGGACAATAAAGCTAAAAAACATAAACCTAGTAAATAAAAAAGTGTAAACTACAGTTATTTTAGTCATACCACATGCTAAATTCTAAAGAAGAAATTTTAAACAAAAAGTTTGAGGTTATACAAAGCTGTCTTCATGGAATTACTTTCCTAGTATCATACCTAAGACGTGATAAAAATAATATATAAAAAATATTAAGTAATATGTTCTGAGTGAAATGTAAGTGTATTAAGATAATAGTATTTTAGGTTGGTGTAATCAATAAATTAATAGGTCATTAACCTTACATATAGAATGTAAACAAATTAGCTACGAAATAAGGAAAATCAAATTAAATTTAAATTTAATAATTGTTATTGATAATAAACTCACACATGAAACCCTTCAACAGAACTAAAAATCGAATATTGAGTAATTGCAAAATATCGAAGTGAACAGATTATGATTGGAATAAGTAGCCTTAAACAGAATATTAGTATGAAGTAAAATTAGCAAGAAATTGAACCTAGATTGTTGTAAAAAGAATAAAATGAGAGGTGTAAGTTTAAAATTAAAAGGAGATGAAAAAAACAACAAAAGTCAAATCCTAAGGTAAGAATATAAAGGAATTCCAATAAAATAATAAGTTCACAAATGTTGCCTAAAATCGAGTTATGTCCCTTAGACTATCTTGATAGTATTGAATTTTTTTTTTTACATATACATAACCACTTATCAATACCCATAAACCACGCGAGGATAAGGGTTAAGATTGTACAGTAGTCAATTGAACAATATAGTAATAGTTAGTAATAGTAATTCAGTAAATTTATTAACTTAAGTGGAACGGCTCATCAAGAACTTGTTTACGTTGGACTTGAAGACAACCATATTGTAGTCAGCTGGAATACAGGAAAACGGAAGTCAATTCCACAGGCGTGCAGTTTTAAGAAAGAAGCTTTGTTCATGGAATCTACGTTTAGGTTTAGGTACAGATAAAGAGTGGGGGAAATTATTGATAGTGTTTTCAGTTGACGAGTGTTTCTTGTGAAAGTTTGGCGAGGGGGGACCATAGATTGAAGCTCAGTCGGAACACTTTCCATGAAAATAACGATAAAGCAGAGACAAACTCGCAACCTCTCTTTTGTAAGATAGTGGTTGTAGGGAAGAGAAAAGGACATCTCCTTCGATGCTACGAAGTCTATTTTGAATACTATCAAGGCAGGACAAATCCTTTCTAGTAGCCCCTGCCCAGATGTGGCGACAGTACTCCATTCTTTGACGTACCTGGCTGATATAGATAGTGAATTGCATCAGCAGTGAGATATCTATTGGATCGACAGAAGGATCTGACCATTTGTCCAGCGGCCTTGGCAACAGATTTGATGTACATGTTCCATTTAAGATCAGGATTAAAGGTCAAACCAAGGAGTTTGTCAAAACATGAGGCCTTCCCAAGATGAGAGCCATTTATTTCAATTGATGGGAATCAGAACGTTGATGTAAAGATAAAAGCTTGGTTTTAGATGCATTAAAAGTAACCGGCCACTCCTTTGCCCTTTGTACCACGTGATCAAGATCAGAGGAGAGAGAATCGGAGAGAACTTGGTCGTTTACGGTCTTAGATGTGCTACCATAGATAGTAGTGTCATCAGCATAAATGTCTACGAATGATGTAAGGATGTGATTTGGAAGATCATTAATGTAGATCAGGAAAAGACTTGGGCCCAGGATGAACCCCTGAGGAACTCCAGCATTTATACTGTGAGCTTCTGATTTTTGCCCATCAACTACTTCTCTTATGAACCTATCAGAGAGAAATGATTTAATAATTGAGAAGTCATTTCCAGCTATACAATGGCTGGAGATCTTGTAAACCTTTATGCCATACCCTATCAAAGGCCTTTGATATGTCAAGAGCAATTGCCCTAGAAAGGTTGTCTCCGTCGAGTGATTCGCTAATCCTATGAGATATAACTGTAAGCACATCTGCTGTAGATCTAGCAGAACGGAAACCATATTGTGTGTCACGAAGAAGCATATATTTGCTCAGATGGTTGATTACTTCTCTATTTAACACAGATTGCAGCAACTTACTCATGACGCACAGGGGACTTATTAGCCTGTACTGAGAGGGGGATGAGCGATCACCTGAATACTGGGCATACTGATGAGATTTTCCAGGGTGATGGGAAGCAATTCTCCTTAAGACAGCGTTTAAACAGTTTTGTAAGGATGGGCGCTAGTTCTTGTTGATGTTTTTGGAATACTATAATTGGAATACCGTCAGGGCCGGCTGCTTTACTGAAATCAATGTTTTTTTATTAGCTTGGCAACATCACGTACAGATATATGTATATCACATAGCGTATTTTCTGATGCAGGATGAAATATTGGGGGTTGGCGGTCTTGGTCGCGAAGGTTAGAATTAGCTGCAAAGTTCTTGGCAAAGAGTTTGGCTTTGTCTGATGCTGATGAGATTACCTCAGGTCCATTGATGATGGTTGGGATAGAGCGCACGCTTCTGTTCAGGATTCTGTTTGCTATTCGCCAAACTGATGGGATCCAAGCCGTTGCTCAGCTACTTTGGATTTGACGGACTAATCATACAACTCTCTTGGGCTCTTTATTACTTTCTTACAATGGTTGCTTAGTCTCCATACATCTAATACGTTGGAAGCAATGGAAAAAGTGATTTCTGTGCACAATGGCAGCAGCACATTCAGGAGAGAACCATGGTTGGCTGTTTTGTTTTTCCTGTAACTTTTTCGAGGGTATAAAACGATCTATACCTACAAATAACCATTCCGTAAGGTCTGATACTAAAGAGAACACTTTTTTTTAAAACACGGAATGCAGAGGTAGATCTGATATAAATGTACGGAAGCTATCCCAGTCAGCCATAGCGTATCAACATACTGTACGATGGAGAGGTACGTCTGAGGACTTATTACATTTTATTTTTATCTTAATTGATACAGCAGCGTGGTTATAACTTTACAAGTAAATGTAAGCTAAGTTTAAATACATATGACAGATACATATACATTATATGTTAAATATAATACACATATACATTAACCTTTATATATGTACATATAAATTAACATAAATATATATATACGTATATATATAAATATATATATATATATATACTTTTAAACTTAACTTTAAATGTTACAAGAGAAGTAAGAACTAAAACTATAGAGACAAACCGTTTATATTAAAATAAAATAGATTTAACATTAAAATTAATTACATAACTAATATTAAGCTTAGATAAATATTAATAAAAAATAATTTTAAATAATCATTTTAACTACAGTTTTCTTAAAAAATAGCATGTAAAATAGAAATGAACCAACTAGTATATCGTAAAATGTAAATAAAAATTTATACGAAACTAAACAAATTGAGAAATGAATAATTAGATATATAAATAGAAACTAAATTTAGAAGACTTACATTAGGATATGAGGTAGTTATTATAATAAAAAAACATTAAAATATTAAATGAATATAAATGAGAAAATTGTAGAATTATCATCTAAAAATAATCGCAGGTAATCGAAAAAAATAAAAGAAGAGTCTAAGTGAATTCATTGCTTGATCCTTTAAAATAGGGATTATGTATATATATATATATATATATATATATATATATATATATATATATATATATATATATATATATATATATATGACAAATGGTGCTTGAAAATAGCTATTTGGGAAATATTTTCAAATGATATAATGTTTAAATTTGTCCAAGTTGGTTGGTTAGTTGTTTTTGTTTTACGGCATATCAACCCTTTTCGGGTTATTTAATGCCGAATCCAAAGATTTTGAAGAAAATGTTTTAATAGAATATATTTGTTGTTTTCAAGTCGGTTTCTATATAACCCATAGTTGGAACCCTAACAGGTACTACCACTCTGGGTCAGAATGGACCTGGGAGCAATGGCAATTAAAGGGTGGCTCCACACCCCATAAAGCCCACAAGCTGGGGCCTTCCCATTGCATATAGTTTAAGGTCATATCCAGGACCCCCATTGAGGGACTTTTACCCTCTGCAGGGGGCAGTCGGTGTATTCTAATGCCCCACCGACAGGGCCCAAATTTGTCCAAGTAGTTATGAAACAAATGTAACATATGAAGAAGTACACCATATGATGTTCTTGTGTTTATGTATTGTCTTGGTTGGTTGTTTTTGTTTTACGGCATATCAACCTTTTTCAGGTTATTTAATGCCGAATCTAGTTATTTTGAGGAACGATTTTTAATGGAGTATATAGTCGGATTCTATTTAACTCATAATTCGGACTCTAAAAGGTACTACCAGTCCGGGTCAGAGTGGACCTGGGAGCAATGGCAATTAAAGGGTGGCTCCTCACTCCCCAAGGCCCGCAAGGTGGCGCCTCACCATTGAATATAGTTTTAGGTCATATCCAGGACCTGTTTGTCTTGATTTCTACAAAAACATATATATATATATATATATATATATATATATATATATATAGAGAGAGAGAGAGAGAGAGAGAGAGAGAGTGAGAGAGAGAGGCCATATATATATATTATATTATATATATATATATATATATATATATAATATATTAACATTTTGACATTGGCTTTTCTATTCTTAAATTAACTTAATCACCATTTTCTTCTTCTTCACTCATTCTCCCAAAATTAGCCCAGCCTTGACAGTCGTTTTAAATTCTTTTTTCTATGCACATCTTATCTTCCTTTTGATAATATTATTTGAACTCATTCCCTTTTCCTTTTCTCATTTGTGAATTATTCCACGGATTTCTGCCTTTTGGAGTACGTTGGGCCATCTTAAAATCACGAGATTCCCTTGGATTTTACTTGTGGAAATGGAAATTTAACCAACTTTTTTGGATTTAGGATTTTTGGATTTTACCGTTATTGGATAGTTTACCGTTCACCAGGCTATACATTCACGTGGAATCACGTTTTTCTCCGCCATATTCCCTCTGCTTCATCATTTGTTACCCAGTAAGATCTATGACTTATTTGTAGTTTCATCAAATACTTTTGCAAGCAAAATCCCATCCCGCTTGTTGCTAAACCTACCCTCTGATAAGAAGGAAAGTATTTCTTCGAAACTCCACGGATTAAGGACAATCCACTTATTTTGTGCTTTCTTTTTTTAAAATTAAATAATTGTCAAAAACTCTTTTTCATGCTTTATTAACTACTTGTTCTTATATATATATATACATATATATATGTGTGTGTGTGTGTGTATTTGTATATATGTGTGTGTAGGTTGTTTATAGTGGTACTTTATAGTCAAGGTAATAATGATTTCCACTGAGCATCAAGGAAATTCTTTTGCGTGAAATAACAAATTTCAGGTTTAAGAAGTACAAACAACATGAGATCTTTTTTTACATGGGGATCACCACTTATCAAGGCCCGAAGGCCACTCAGGGATAAGGGTTATTGCGTGTATAGTAATCAATGAGATAGTATTGTAGTAATCATTAGTATAGGGGTTTTTACTAGAGTGTCTTACTTAAGGGGGCGGTCTGTTAGGAGTTTGTTTATGTTGGACTTGAAGACGTCCAAGTTGTAGTCAGGTGGGAAACAGGCAAGCGGCAGAGAGTTCCACTTGCGTGCAGTTCTAAGAAAGAAGCTTTACTCATGGAATTTACGTTTAGATTTAGGCACAGATAAAGGGTGGGAAAATTATTGACAGTAGTTTCAGCTAGACGAGTGTTTATCGTGAAAGATTGGCGACAGGGGGCCCAGAGATTGGAGTTCAGACGAGCACTTGCCATGGAAATCACGATAAAACAAAGACAGGCTCGTAACGTCTATTCTGTGGGAGAGAGGTTGCAAAGAAGAGAAAATGGCATCCCCCACTAAACCACGAAGTCTATTTTGTACCCCGTCAGTGTAAGAAAAATATCCCAATACTAAATCTGAATTTTATTTCTCGTGGTTAAACACCATTTTCACGTAATAGAAATCATATTTTATTATAATTAGTCATAAATGCAAAACACGGAATTATCATATATGAAATAAAACTCCTCTTGTTTGTTCGCTTTTTTTTGTTTTGGTTTTTCCGATTTTTGAAAGAAGTTTAACATCTTTTATTTTAATATTAAAACAGGGTTATTACTTCTCTTATTCTTTACTCCCCCCTTAGACACACACCTTTCAAACAGACGGGCAACCCCGGGGACCACCGCTATTACATATATAAAAGAAAACTCTTGTAATTGGAAATTTATTCACATTTAAAAAAAAAACATTATTAATCATGTAAGGAAAATATACAAAATTTTTATTCGACGAAGAGTACAAATAAACAAGAAACACTTATTCAATGGAGTTTCGAAGAATGTAATTCTTTTTATCCGACGAAATACAATAAATTTTGCAGGTGAATGCATTAAAGGAAACTAGCAATATGAAATTAATTATACTTGCATCAAAATCTTATTAAACAGTTAGTGCCAGGATATAGGGATTCAATGAGGAAGAAACAAGGGAAAGGGAGAAAAAGGATGTTAAAAATCCAATGAGAAAAACAAAATCCGTTGAAACAACATAAATCCGTTGAGTCCATTCAAAATCATTGATAATTGAAAAAAAAAAACAGAATTATAAATGTCCAAGATAAATTACAACTTCCAGAAAAAAAAAACACAATCAGATGATGGAGAAGTGAAATTTCAATTTTTTTATATGAAACGCTATTTTTTTTTTTAAATAACAGATAACGTAAATGGAAGAGTTAATGTAGAGAAACAAATTGAAATTGAAAAATGGGGTGGTAAGAAAATCAGAGGAAGAATGAAAAAGAGAGATAAGAACAGAGAAGAGGAATAATGAATATTAAGATATCAAAAAGGGAAAAGAAAGAGAGGTAAACATAGTTGAGAGAGGAGGAGTGTAAGAAAAGGGGGACAGGGGCGGATAGAGAATTGTCCTTCTAAATCTATTTTTAGAACAAATAAATATAGGTTAGTTGAAATCAATTTGACCCAGAAAAGAAACATAATTAAATGAAGAATATAATTCAGATTTATTTATTTTAAATTTGAAGAGAAGTTAAAATGAGTGAGAAGTTTACTGTTCATAAGTAATCGTTTAAATTTGTTATAATTAGTAATAGTGAATTCATTCTGTACTGGAATATTATGGTCTATATTCAGAGGTGAGTTTTTTGTATTATAAGTGTTTTGAAAAAATAATGAGGCGTGTTATTTCTGTTGATGTTATTATTATTATTATTATTATTATTATTATTACTACTACTACTACTACTACTGTTGTTATCATCACTATAGTCATCAATACTGATATCATTTGTGTTGTTGGTTTTGACTTTGTTGTATGTTGAAATGATTGGTGGAACGGTTGATTCAATAAGTGAAATTGTAATTTGGAGTAGTAGGCGGATGAAAGATTTCTGTCATGGGATAATTATTCCCAACTATTCTAGGGGTATTTCGAGGTAACTTGGAAACAGTACACGAATATATGACATCCTTGTGAATCCAGTTGTTTTTGAGTGGGCAGACTTGTTTATTGTTATAACTGAAGTTAGTTTGGGGCATTAGAGGGAAATCGGTGGTATGAGCTAATTTGATTTTTTTGTTGTTCGATGCTATTATCTTCTGTGCTGGGTATGGCATTGTAGAGTAAAAAATCTTAATAATTATATTAAATGTGCTACAATATCTGTGGTTGATTAAATGAATTTTCTACAATCTTAAAAATTCGTTTGGTATATTGACATTTGAGCTTAAGGGGGATTAAACCAAATATTTTTCTTTTTCCTAAGACGGTGGCGAGGGTTTAGATTGTTATCATTATTGTATTGGGCAGAGCTGCCGTGTTTATAAAGCGGTTGGTTATTACAGTTATAATTCAGAGGAGTAGATTGTTTTTTGGAATATGATTTATTTTTAGTCATGTTATGCGTACTTACGGGTGTTAGACGGCTGGTAACGGGGTTATTATCGTTATATTGTATTTTTTATTATATCCTGAAATTTTTCAAAGCGTTATTGAAGAAGGTTGTATTTTGGTTGAAATATATTTGTCTGCGGAAAGTGAGGAAACTCTTTTAGAGACAGGAGATAGTATGGGGTTTATAATAGAATTAAGGTGACTGGGAAATTTGTGAACATAGAAACAATTTAAATTAGGCTTATGGTAAGAACTGTAGGATTCTGTATTGAGGTTTAGCGTCGTATCAATAACATTAGTCGTGTTTTTGTCAGGTTCAATATAATTATTACTTACATTCTATAATGTTTTTATTTATCTACATTTCCAAAAGTCGATTAATTATCATAAACTGAAAGTACCATTAAAAAATGTTGTCTTTCATACGTGAGATTCGCAATCTTTGAACGCTCCATAGTTTTAGCACTAGAAAAAAATATATTGGAATTGTTAGGGTATACTCCTTGACGATAGCAACATACTTAGCTAAGTCGATGCGCATATCTCTGACTCCATGTCCATTGATTGATTAAGTCGATAATCTACCAGAACTGCTGTCATACCCTTTTTGTATAGCTTTCCTTACAATGAATACGATTGAGCAAAAAAAAAAAAAAAGAAAATTCCTGATTAGATTTCGGAAATTACTCTCTTCAACTAGTCTGTAATGATGATATCAGTATCGTGCCGATCGAAAGCAAGGTTGTAAAATATTGGTACTCTACCCAAGTAAGTAAAAATTATGCTAATTAGTGCGAATTTCGAAAAACGTCACGATAATCTGGTGGCAAACTGGAATTAATCTAATTCAGCTAGCGTGGTTGAGGTGATTGTTCAAAGGTTAGCTCCCCAGACAAAACCAGCAGAAAAGTTAGATGTTGAATAATTAAACAGAAATGATCAGGTGTTCTGGAAGGGGGAGCAGTACGTATTTTATTCGAGCCGGAAAGCAATAGATGCGACATGCTTCTGAAAATGTACAGAGAATCTGGATGAATGTCACCCCAACGTCTGCCGTCTGCGTGTCTCAATTATCAGGTAAACCAAATAAGATGGAATTAATTACAGCCTCATCTTGAGAAGAAATTAATTTTAGCCGCTCTTTTAATCTCGTACACTTGTTAACACTGTTTTGCTCGCCAAAAAAAATTTGAAATCAAATATGTCTTCACGGTATTTCCATACATGAGTGTTATTCGGTTAAGTTAAAACGTTGAACAACAGTTACTTGACGACGCAACCAGACAGGAAACAACTCGAATCGAAAAACGACTGTGCAAGAATTAGGAGCCGCGACTGCGCACGTATGTAAAAAAATACTTTACTATTTGATTTGTCTTTTGATCGCTTTTTAGTAAACTCCATGTTTGCGCATATACACTTATGAGAAAAAAAATGGGCCAAGAGCGAAAGAAGGAAGAAATCGATTTTTCAATATTTTTCCATGAATTTTTGTTAATTTTAACAAAAAAATTCTATTTTACAAATCATTATTATTATATCATATAATAAGTGGAAAAATTAATCCTAAAAATGGTAAGACCACATCTTGGCGAGGATATAAAAACCCGAATTGCAGGATTAAAGCAGTCCAAAATGACTTACAAGCAGATTTTCAGATTTAAAAAAAATGAAAATGTGAAAAAATCTCTTTCTGCATTGAAGCGAATTGGTCAAAGGTTCGAAGTCGAACACTTGGTAAAAAGACAGTCTGGATCTAGAGCATCCACTTTGAAGGAAGACCACTGGCTTAAATATGTTTTTTTACAGGATTGAAAGTAAACTTATGTTGACCATAGCAAAGAATCAGAACAGGGGTTGCAAATTCTCTTTCTAGATATACAATATCTAGATGAATGAAAGTACTGGGATTTTCTTCTAAAAGGTGTACAAAGAAGCCATTTTTATCTAAGAAGAACATCAATGAGAGAAAAAGATTTTTTTTCTCGTGTTATGGCAAGAAAGATACAGACTGGTTCATGAATGTTTTCTGGTTAGATTAATCAAGAGTGTGTCTTGTTTGTGATACCCCCAAACGGTGCATTTGTGCATTTGCCAGATCAAACATACCCATTTCTGTGCCTCGATACATCTTCTATCATTATATGTATCAGTTTTTTTAAAAATAGTCAACCATATAGGAGCCTATTCGTGACCAGACACACCCACATTCAGTTTTATATATTATATATATATATATATATATATATATATATATATATATAAGTTTAGTGGTTATATTTAAATTCTGAAAAAACATATAGACACATATATTCGAATTAAGAATTTATTGGTTGACAAAAGGAATATATAGAAGGGTTATGTTGATTTCCTTAATCCATGGATTGGCTAGAATCGCCCTGAAAGTATTACTTCAAGTAATATCTATCAGGATCTTTCATCTGATTTCTAATCAGTGTCTTAACTCGATTTTATATATATATATATATATATATATATATATATATATATATATATATATATATATATATATATATATATGGCGTCTCTGTTTTTTTTTTCTTTTCATTCTGCTTGTCCTGAGGATGCAATACATGCAAAAGCTTATAAAATTGTTTCTGGCGTTAAAAGTTATGAGAAATCCAATGATCATATTAATTATTATTATTATTTTTTTAAAGTAATTTAGTGGGAGTCAGATTTTAGACGAGAAAAAGGCGGATAAGACTCAGACATATGCATATGTGCAACTACATGCTCTATTTCTTGCTCGACAACAATCGCCGACCTGAATGCTGTTTCGGTGGTTTTTCTATTCTTTCATCTTCTCTCACCCGTGTCATCATCTCTCACTTTGACGACTGTCAAGGAGGAGCAAGAGGGGGGGAGCTACAGAAACTCACATGTATACAAATTCAAAGCAAGCAGAAAAAATGACTAACACAGAAATCACAAACTTGGGCACATTCCGTAATTAATTAGTTGAACTCAGCGTGCGTGAGACCATCGATTCTCTAGGCATTAACATGTATGTTTTAGACCTCTTTGCCGTCGGCTGACATCAGCTCATCTCGATTTCTTAAACTTGATCAAATTCGTAACCAGCTATCCTCAATTGTCAGCTGTACTTGACGATTGTAAATGCAAGTCAATAAAATGTTTCTAACCGTTGTAAATCGTAGCAAAATTCACTGCTACTTCTAGCACCATCTGTAAACTAATTCTAAATATATCGACCTCTATTTTCTTCGTTCTTTGTCTGGCACAACTTGATTAACAATCCTATTTCAGGCGACCGTTCTGTGATTTAGTAGGCGAATTCTTTCTCGTTATCTTTCTACTAACCTTTTCTCTCTTTTGGTTATAGTTATTTCCTGACGATTTGGAATGGGGGATGGCGATCGCACCGCACAGAGCCCAAAAATGGTATCTCGGAATTATCGCCGCTGCATGAAGTACTACACGTTGGTCGTAGCTATACGATAGATATGCCGGGTTATAGATTTTACACCCACCCCCACCTGACACGAAGAGTAGAAAGACTCAGCAATTTTTTACGGATTGAAAAAAAAAAAGCTGTAATTAAAGAAATCACACAAAAATGGCTGTTTTAGATACACAAAAGTAATAATTGGCATTTCTGATTCTGGCACAATACCACTTTCCACATACGCAGAGGTAGAGATAACCAGAAGGCGACGGATCCTGATGTTGACTGACACTAGATTTTCACCAACGCTCTGTCAGCAAAGGTAGCTCTATTTGGACTAATGAGAGCGATTATCATGCTTGGCCTAGTTGTGGTTATGATAGCTGAGATGATGATGGCTAAGATGATGATGATGATGATGATGATGATTATGATGATGATAATTATGATGACGACGTAGTACTATAAATAATTGTGGTGGTAGTGATGATTATAATGGCGACGATCGTGATTGTTTTTGGCGATTGCAAATTTTCATCCGAGTTCGGGTAGCCAAAATTGTTGTTTCTGCTTATCTCGGTATTGTTTCCAGTCGTCCAGAACCCCCACTTGCCACTGGTATTCAACAATGTCGACTCAGGAGAGTTGTGGTGTGAGGTTGCGCAATTCTTGCCATAATAACTTCACGCGCGGGCACTCTTATAGTGAGAAAAACTTGGACTAGGAGTTTAATTCATTATGCGCTTACGATAGCTTAGATGATGATGATGGTGGTGGTGGTGGTGGTGGTAGTAGTAGTAGTAGTAGTAGTAGTAGTAGTAGCTGTGGTGATAGTGATGACGGTAATGGCGATGATCGTGACCGTTTTCGGCGATTGCAATATAGGGAATAGTTTAAAAAAAACGAACTAAAAATTGAACGTAACATTAAGATGTCCGTACGTAATAAGGTGTAATTTTTTTTTTATTCCATCGTGGTTGTAGGGGGGGGATGCTGTGATTGCGAAAAGTGATTGATCTAGGCGTGTGTTAAATGTATAAGATAAAGTTTGATGTTATTAAAGGAAGAGTGTTTCGAATCGAAAGTTAATGCCCCCCCCATTTCTTATTAAAAGAAAGGCGGCACATAATCGAATGGGGAGATTAACAGAAACCATATCTATTTTCGAGACTTAAAAGAACGCGAACATCGTAGAAAAGAAACAAGAAAAAAAAAAAGAATGCTTTGGGTTTATTTATCCCATCTACGTTAAGCGCTTGGAATGTAATCTTGCAGCATAGTTAACAACTGAGAATTGGGGGAAAAAAAGATAACGTTCATCAAATGCATAGCGAACAGGTTTGGCAGTAAACCGTACTCCGGTTAAAATTCAAGAAGAATCGGTACCAGAATCCGGCGTCTCTGCATGTAAGAAGTAACGACGTGATGAATACCTGCAAAGCAATAGAGTGAAAGCGGCAACTTTGCATCTGCTCGATTCTTTTGTGTGCTCTGGGTCAAAACTTCCCCGACTTCGCATGCAACTGCTGATCCTTGCTATTCTCGGTGTTTATGATAAAACACCGCCATCTTTCAAGCTAACGAATACTTTGAGTCTACCGAGGAGAACGCCATGCAGAGTAGATTATCCCAGATTAGCCTGAGCCACAATCTTCGTGAGATCCCTACAACCTAGTAACAAAAGAACATGCTTGCGCTTTGATCCACGCTTAATTGTAACGAGCATATATAGTGACGAGGTGGTACATTGCTTTGACAAACTTCTGAAACTGACCTTCACTAACGTAAAATCGACTTGCATCGGATCCGTTGCCAAAATCGCTTGAAAAAAAAAATGGTTGAATTATCCCACCGATCCAAAAAGTATCTAACTCCCGACTCAATCCAGTATATCTCTTTAGTCCTCACTCCCAGGAAACATGAGTTGGAATAGATACATCGAGATCATTGCAAAGGCTGCTGCGAAGAAGGTGGGCTCTCTCTACTGTGCTAGAATGTTACTTACGCCTGAGTGTATCCTGTATCTCTAAAAAGCCACCATTTGCCCATGCTTTCATATTTTGGCTTATGTATCTGCTACTAGTCTCTCGCTCCTCGACAGGGGCTAAAAGAGACTCGTCAACTTGATGGGTCCCGAATTGTGACATGCAGAAGTTAAAGTGTAGTGTGAACAGACATATTGCTGCAAAACTCCCTACATAGTACCTTTGTAATTTAGGTCCCTGATAGTAGCCCCCTAGATCAAAGTGGAAATGTGCCTTGTTTGGGGTGTAAATGTAATATATATATATATATATATATATATATATATATATATATATATATATATATATATATATATATATATACAAAAGCCAAGCACGATCAAACAAACAAAGGAAAAGAAATGAATGAAAATTCGGGTCGGCATTTTTTCTTTTTTAACAAGATTTTTATTACCTTACTTTCCCATCTCGACGCAATTTAAAAGTCGCTCGCTATCATCCATCTTGCCCTGTGTACAGTTTTCTTTTCCGATCTCACGCCGGCCACAGCCAGTCATTTCTCGCCTTCGACTTTACACGTCAATTTTCTTCGATGTCCACTTTGTTTCTGCCCCGACCACGTGATGCGCTTTTATCAATTTTTCTTGTCGCGCCAACTCACGCTTACTTCCTAATTTGCATATGCGCTTTTTTTTCGGCTATTGCTGCTGCTTCTTTTCTTTTCGCAACCCAGCTATCCTTTGTTGCTGCTGATATTTTACCACTCGCTCGTATGTACTATGTTACACCTATTCAATGCATATACAAATACGACAAAAAATGGAATATTGTTGCCGCATCTAAGAAGGAGCTGCTAAGAGTACCCTTTTCTGTCAGAAATCTATTGGGCGAGTTCCTTTTCGCCTCCCTACTTCCTCGCGTCTCCATAACAGACATGCTAGTCTATATCAGCTCTGCCGATATTTACATAACAGGTGCTCGACATCCAGGTTGTAGTCACGTGGGAAACAGGCAACCGGAACAGAACATAGCTCAGGGGAAGTTGTAAGAAAAAGGTCTAGAAGGCTAGCATACTGACCGGAAGTATCGGGCACTCGGGTGGGTTCGTGGGCAATCTGGATGAAATCATAGGTAATGGCAAAATCATGACAGAACCTCCCTTCATCATCTGTCTTGTTAGAGTGGGTCAGCCATTCCGCGGACATTGCAGACATTGAAGTCACCACAAATGTGGATGTTAGCTGAAGGATGAGAAGACAGGATGTGGTCAATTTTTTAGATATGCTCTTAAGGATAGTAACGCTGTTGTGGGGGCGATAGAGAGCGAATACAAATGCAGTGGTGTAAGCAAGTGCAACCCGGAAGCACATATAAGGTAAATAAGGTCTTCTCTGGAGATATCCCTACCACACAGAAAGCCATCTTTAATGTAGGCTCATATTCGGTGTCCATGACGATTTTGGGGGTCAGATTTAGATGTTAAGTTAAAGTATCCTTTAATTATGAATTCGTCAAGGGAAGTGGTCGACCTTATGCCAGTTTCGCTTAGAAAGAATATGTCTGGTTTCAAACTCTGAAAGGTTGGAACGTAGACCCCTGATGCTGGAGAAGGAGACATGGTAATAGGGGTCTACGTTGGAGGATGATGTTCTAGGTTTACACGTGTTATTTTTCTGGAGGTATTTCATGTTGAGGATTTGCATCTGGACCTTAATAAGAGGTGATCGCTATCCCAGTAAAAATATTAGATAAAAAAACAATAGAAATACACACAAACAATAAAAAGATATTTATGCAAGTGTTTCGGAGCTTAATAGTATTTATACTCTTCTCATAAAGATATGAGGTGGCACAGGGCCAAAACTTAGAAGAAATAGCCAAGTTCTTGGTCTCTTAATAATTGTATAAGCAGACCCATCGACATTAACCGCCCAGCAAGCTTCGGGCGGTTTGCGATAAGTTAACTTTTACTCAAAGAGGGAAGACAAATATTTACGGGTGGATTTCCTAGGAGTACTCAATAGGAATACTTGAACTCCCAGATATTTGGGATTAGTCGCATTAAAGTTCAACTCTTGCATGTTAATATAGTCAGGGAAATATGGAACAGGGAATGAAAATTCCAAAGTCTAGCAGTTGGAGGGAGCAAACTATATGAGTAGAAGGCTTTCTTGCATATCGGAACCTCTACAGTGAAGCAGTGGGATTTTGCTGGTTTCGGGCGTTTGTCAAGTAGTATATATGGTGAAGAGGAACAGAAGCAATACGTTCGGAAGGTGTGAATTTCCCGAAGTCTTTTGTCCCGTTGGTCGTTTTTTTATATATAGTTCATCGGCCCAACTTGAATATAAATAAGAAAATTGTACGAATTAGCTTTTTGACCTCTCGCATTCAACGTTCTTAAAAGAAGTCATAATTGTTTTAAACAATTATAATTAAAACGATTAGATGGAGCAAAAAAAAACAAACACCCTTTAAAATGATATATAAAGTAAAGATATTATGACGAAAACTTATTTGAAAATACATCATTTGAAATCAAAATTAAAAATTCCGCAAATGCTTCTTTTCAATTTACTATATGAACTCCAAGAGAATATGATGAGAAAGAAAGACCTAGAAGATTTAATCGATTTCTCGTCGAGAACAGAGCTATCCAGGAGAACCTCAAAAAGAAAAAAAAAGGACACGCCTGCGATTGAAAAGATGTATCTTATTGTTGCTATGTATGGTACCGAGTTCTGACTGTCAACGAAGGAAGGAGACACTTTAAACATATATTAATTATTCTATTTACATCTTCTATGTCTGTCTCAATAGTTATTTATATATGATGCATTGAACAGAATTTGCTGTTAGCAACGGCTTAGACAGAAATAAGATAATTGAGATTTAAAAAGATAGAGCACTGTAAGTTAAGATAAATAAATGAAAAAAAAATAATATAAGGAAATAATTCGAGATAAAAAAACAGAAAGTGTCGATTCTAACTGAGTCGCCTCCCTTTGTTTTTCTGTCATTTGCTGTCACATGAAATACATAAAATAAAAGTATTGCGATGAAACTTGGGTTCTTTATGACAACTGGTGATGTTCTACTCAGTGGTTAGACGCCGACGAAGCTCCATGTCACTTCCCGAAGCCAGAGTTGCACCAAAAGGCCATACTAACTGTTTGGTGGTTTGCGACTGATTTCCTCTATTACAGTATTTTGACTGCAGGCGAAGCCATTACGGCAGAAAAGTACTGTCAACAAATAGATGAAATGCATCAGAAACAGACGAAAACACTCAGTATTAGTCAAGAGAAAAAGGCAGAATTCTTCTCTACGACAATGCCCAATCACACGTTGCTAATCCGACACTACACAAGTTGAACGAATTGGGCTACGAAACTCCGGCTCATCAGCCATACTCTCCAGACCTCTCAGCTACCGACTACCACTTTCAGCGTGAGAAATGATTCAAAAACGTAAGTCATATGAAAAACAGATTCAGAAACCTCATCGCTATTAGAACGCAAGATGTTTACGTTGCTAACATAAATACACTTTCTTTGTGCGTGCAAAAGCTTGTTGATTTTGAAGCTATTTATTTCGATCAATATATTTTTTGGTTGTTTGAGCTGATATATTTTCACCTGAATTTAAAATTTAAAAAACCGCAAGAACTTTTCTGTCGACCTCATATTAGACGATAATACTGGCCAAGGGAAATAATTCTCAACAAATCAAGAAAGACGGTGCACCGTCCAAGGGAAATAATTCTCAACAAATCAAGAAAGATGCAATTCGCAGCAAATAACTTCTTCTAAAATAAAAAATAAAAATTGTCATATGGAGATATACCTCAGTTGTAAAGTATTTACTACACATCGAATGGTCCCCTGTTCAATTCCGGGTGTACCTGACCATTTTATTTTTTATTTTCTTCTCTTATTACTGATTTCAATACAAGAAGAGATACCATTTAAAATCGCCGCAAATCATTTCTTCGTTTGCATATTTTAAAACCAAACATTAATCAGAAATTACTTTTCCAGGGCATACATCGTCAAACCCAAACATCAGCTGACGTGTTATTGTAAACTAACACAGACGGAATTTGATGAAGAACTTTATCATTATTTATTTATTTATTTATTTATTTTGCTAATTAGTCCAACATGCAAATTACTCCTCGTACTATATAATATTCAATAGAGGATTGATTCTATAATACATACACAATCTACACAAAGTAAAACATCATGGTTTAACGTATTGTACGACCGGGCAATGACGGGCCTCTAGCTACTAATAAATAAACAACAAGTAAATTTTCGCCAAAGCAAGTTACCTTACTGCTGACCTGGATAAGTTGTTAATGTATTTTAACTTATTTTAAAGTATGTTAGCCGTTAAAAGAAAGAGTTACAAAGATAACAAATAGGAGGTTCATTCAAGCTAAAGCCAAGCTTCGATAATCGCTCAAAAATCGAAAATTAAACTATGTGCTAATATAAACCTATCCAATAAATATAATTACTTGTGCAAACATGTAATGTTCTATCAGTATTTTGTTTTAACTTTTGATTTTTGAGCGATTATCGATGCTCTGATGAGACCTCCATTTTGTTTTTGTTCCTATTCGACAGGCTTTACATTTCCGATACAGTTAAATGAAAAAAAATCGAAAATAAGTAAAAACACCAATAAACTTATCCATGTAGGTAGAAGAGTAACTTATATTTCCTTTTATAACATTTACTTGTATATTTATTTTTTAATCTCGTTTTTTTTTTCTGTTGGCTTTTCTAGAAATTACCCAAATCCTCACGTTCTTCCCTTAAACTCATTAAATCTTATCCTCGAGTGCCTTATGGACTTTTATAAGTAATGGCTTCTTTGTACATGAAACAGTATTCAGTAATTGTTGCAATATTTTTAAGTATAATGAGGTAGATATTTATTTGCTGCCCACCTCAGCAAAATGTGGCACAAGGCCAGAAAGTGGGAACCCCGCAGGCTCCCCTAGAGGAGGGGCACTCCTGCAATTTTAAAAATTGCCTGAGTAACCCCGTCGGCATTCCCCGGTCGGGGCGCCTCAGGCAGCAAGCAATAAACTTGCCCCACCGGAAAGCCCGGTGGCATGGCCTGGGAGGGTGGACCTCCTAGGTATTACCCAGGCGGTGTACCTCAGTCCAACAGGTGCTGGGCCGGTTCCCGGCCCCTCACCTGAGTGTCAAGTGACGAATCCTTGACATGTACTACCCTGTCTCCCTGCAGCCGAAGCCGCTAGGAGACACATTCCATCATACAGGAGGATAATGGGGTAACGATCCCTCACAGTCAACAGATTCTATTTATAAACGATGCTGCTAGGAACTGACGAATCAAATTAATTCACATTCTGCTACCAACCAATCAGAAACAAGATTTGCTCCATAAATATTAAACCTTCTGTAGCAACTTCGCATGGTTTTGTTTTTCGTGTCAACACGTGAAGAATCTTTTGTTCTATCTACTGAGAACCAGTCACCTCCAGAACTTGTGTAGAACACCTAACCATCAGAAACTGTGCTGAAACTAAACATGGCTTTCAACTTTAGATTATAATACGGGCGTAAATTTTAGAGGTACCTTCAATACGTTTAAAGACGTTTTTGTATAAGTATTTAAAATTGATGTAGACGCATAAAAATTCAGTATGTTATTGCTATACCTCTTACGAGGTTACTGACCAATTTGTATGATTTCAGGTGCAAATGAACAGCTACAGAAGGAATTGGAATACACCCTACTAAAGCCTGATTGTCACAGCTGGTGAATTTCAAAAATGCAATCTAGACATGGGGATACTTTAGAAGAACAATATGCAATAAAATTCTGTTTTAAACTTGAAAAAATGCCATAGAAACGTATGGAATGCTTCAGAATTTTTTTTTAACCACCTTGCATGAAACGAGCATCAGTTTTTGAGTGGCATAAGAGATTCAAGGAAGACAGCGAGTCTGTGAGGGATGATGAGAGATGTGGAAGGAGTAAGGGAGTCAGAATATCAGAGTTAATTGATCAAATTAAAAAAAAATTCATGGATAAGGACCGTCGTCTGTCTATATAGACAGTGACTGCACAGCTTGATGTCAGTGTGGGAACTGTATACACAATTACTGGTGAAGAACTGAAAATGCGGAAGATTTGCGCAAAGTTCGGTCTAGAGATTCTAAGAGAAGATCAGACTATTTGACCAAAATGGGCATCAAGGCACTTCCTCACCCTCCATATAATCCAGATCTTGTTCCCTGCGACTTTGGGTTATTCCCTAAGCTCAAGGAAAACTTTAGAGGCTGTCGTTATGAGACAATTGAGGAAAGTAAAGAGGCTTTGCCGAGGATGATTAACACGCTTATAAGAGAACATTTCAATGAAGCCTTCCAGAAGTTGTCGGAATTATACAACAAGTGAATTGGAGCTGGAGGAGATTACTTCGAAGCGGACTAGAGTTTTGTGTGTATACTATCAAAGAAAGTGCTCATACGAAAAACGTCTGGAAACCTTATATTTCCCGTAAATGTGTAGAATAGATTTTGCACTGCCGAATTAAACTATCAAAAAGGGTTGATTTGCCGATAAAAAGACAACACTAAACAATGTCTTCTTCCTTTTCTTTTTCTTCCTCTCGCCTTTTCTTCCTCTAACAATCACCTAACATGTCTATCCTCCTCCCTAATTCGTTCTTTTCAATCGCAGACTTTTTTTTCTAATTGCTCCATCGTTCTGCACTAATTAGAATGAACTTGAACCATTTACCGACGTGAAACTCGCCAGCCGGTGCGAAGTGTAACAATCGCCACATTATGAACACGGGCAGCCGGTGTCAGGGGACCAGCCGTCACCGGAGATGATGTTCGACATGAAAAGCCTGTCTCTCACTATAGAAGAGTTCGCTTCCTTCATTCGCCCCCGCTTCCGCCCCGACTGCTCGTTCTCTTGATAAAGCATCGAGGCGCACTGGGGGCGCCAAAACGAGGGGACGCCTTCTTTTTCTTAGAATCGTGCGATCAACAACAAGACTTGACGGTTTGAAGACACAACTGCAAAAAATGAGCGCTGATTTTACTCGGCAGAAACCGCAAACACAAACATGAACGTTTCTTTTTGTATTGACTTTGGCGTTTTTATTGTTGGTTTCATATTTTGATTACGTGGTTCGTTCTTTTTTTTTCTTTTCTTTCTTCTTTTCTTTATTATCTATGTTTCTTTTCACTTTTCTTTTTTTTTGTTTTAAATTCTTTCTGTTTTTTTTTTTTTTTTTTTTACATTTCACCCCAAACAAGACACGGGACCACTTAATCGTGCGTGGATTATCATTTAGGACCAGATTTTCAGAGATACTGTTTGTGGAGTTTGGCAGCGAGGTGTCTGTTCATATTATATTTGAATTCCTACATGTCTGTACAGTAAGGGAAGCAGAGGTCCGGAGGGAATTCAAAAATGCAGCAATCCGAGGGGGGGAGTGTTTAGGTAGGAGGCTTACGGCATCTAAGGATCTGTACAGTTTAGGGGTAGGATTTTGCTGCTTTTCGGGTTTGTTGAAGGTATTGTCGTCGAGGCGGTACTTTGTCAGAGCACATACCATCGAAGCAAAATGATGCCACGTTTAGGCGATGGGACATAAGTTTGTGTTCAGTTGAAAGTTCAGGACATATTAGGTTGGCGACCCTTGAACTCTATCTAGGCGCGATATGCACCAGCCCAGATGTGACAAGAATAATCTATGCATGAGCAGACCATGACCTTTTAGAGATACAGGATACGCTAAGATGTTAGCAGCCTTTTAGCACGGTAAGGAGAGCGCACCTTCCTCGCAGCAGTTCTTTATATTTCAGTTTGGTTTTTTTTTCCTTTGAAACTCTTATTCACCACAAGACACAGTGCAACTTTGACGTAAGGGACTACTATTTGGGTCCACATTTACGGGGACACTATGTAGAGAGTTTACCAGCTAGATGTATGTTCGCATTGAACTTCTGAATGTTAGTACAGCCAGAGAAGTAGGAGACCTGGAGGAAATTCCAGGTCGGAGGAACTACCTATTTGAATAAAAAGCTTTTAGGCATCTAAGAATCTTTACAATAAAGAGGTGACCTATTGCTGCTTGTTAGGTTAGTTGTGTTAGGGTTAGGGTTTATATCGAGGAGAAACACGTATTATGTGTTCGTTAGAACACATTCTATTATAATACGTGTAAAATTGGAACATGAATGCAATATTACAATGATGGAACAGGTGATGGATTCTAATGTATATTGTGGGACATATTATTGTCGAAGACCGAGAGACTAGTGGTAGACGCACCAGCTCAGATTTGCCAACCATTGCTATATGGATGAAAAATGACTTTGATGAAATAGAGGATACTGCCGGGTTTGGATCATTCTCTAGCACGGTAGAGAAAGATTCACTTCTTTGCAGCGGCTTTGTCAATGGCTTCAACATCTTCCGCATTTAATTTAAGTCTCCTGTGTGTTATGAGTAAGTTGCTGGAATCCATATTAAATAGAGAAATAGTAAACCACCTCAGCAGAAACGACCTTCTTAGTAACACACAACATGGTTTCCGTTCTGCAAGATCTACCGCAGATGTGCTAACGGTTATATCTCACAGGATTAGTAAATCTCTTGACAAAGGCTTTCTTTCTAGGGCAATTGCTCTTGACATATCAAAGGCCTTCGACAAGGTATGGCATAAGGGTCTACTTCACAAGATGTCCAGCTACTCTCTTCCTGATCTACATCAATGACCTCCCTAAACACATACTTAAATCATTCGTTGACATCTATGCTGATGACACGGCAACACATCAAAGGCTGTAAATGACAAAGTTCTCTCTGATTCTATCTCCTCCGATCTCGAGCGCGTTGTTCAGTGGGGGAAGAGATGGCTGGTTACTTTTTATGCATCTAAAACGAAGCTCCTATCCTTACATCATAAACGCTCTGATCCCCATCTGGCATCAATTGGGATGGATGGCTCTCGTCTGGGTGAGGCCCCGTGTTTTGACAAGCTTGTGGGTTTGACCTTTACTCCTGATATGAAATGGAACACGTACATCAAGTCTGTTGCCTGGAAAGATGGTGGGATCCTTCTACCGCTCCAGAAGATATCTCACTAATGATGCAATTCTCTATCTATATAAAAGCCAAGTACGTCCAAGGATGGAGTACTGCTGCCATATCTGGGCAGGAGCTGCTAAAAACAGCCTATCCTGCCTTGACAGAGTACAAAATAGACTTCGTGTCTTAGTGGGGGATGCTCTTTTCTCTTCCCTGCAACCTCTCTCCCACAGAAGAGATGTTGCGAGCCTATCCTTGTTGTATCGTTATTTCCATGGCAGGTGCTCGTCTGAACTCCAATCTCTGGTCCCCCTCGCCAATCTTTCACGAAAAACACCCATCTAGCTGAATCCACTGTGAAAATTTTCCCCCACTCTTTATCCGTGCCTAAATCAAAACGTGGATTCCATGAACAAAGCTTCTTTCTTAGAACTGCACGCCTGTGGAACTCTGTTCCGTCTGCCTGCTTCCCACCTGACTACAATTTGTATGTGTTCAAGTCCAACGTTATCAAATTCCTAATGAACCGCCCCCTTAAGTAAACACTTCATCAGATCTCCACACTAACGTACTGTACTTGCAATAACCCTTATCCCTGAGTGGCTTCCGGGCCTTGATAAGTGGGGACCACCGTGTAAAAAAAACAAAATTATTTCCTTTTCTGTTTCTTTCTGTTTCATGTCGTTCTTTTCATCTTTATTCTTTTTCTTTTTTTCCTGTTTTCTGTTACTACTTTTTTTATATGTAATTCCTATTGATTATTTAATATTTGCAATGACGGTTGACAATTCGTATTATTTGGATTTTCCGAACTACTGTTCTCATCCTGATTGTCAAACTCAGCAATTTTCCACTCAAACACGGGGTCTGCACAGAATTCCGAACGGAACCCTTTTATTTAACTCAAGGGCTAGCATGGTTTCGTTCAGTCAGCCATGTCTTAGTAGAAGTCCTATCGAATTCGCAATTATATTTTGGGAGTTGTTCGTATTGAACATGCCGCTCCTGGTTATTAAGAATTCCGTTCAAATTTTTTTGCAGATGTCCAAGTTCGACAGAAATGTACCTGAATTCGAAAGCTACACCTGATGTAAGTCGGAATTAACATTGTCCGAAACGTTGTGACAATATAAGAATAGCAGCTCAAATTATCCAACTATTACTAATTTCTTTTCTCCTATATTTTTAATCGTTGCGTTTTCCGTTCTTTATTTTCTAGTTCATTTTTTATACATATATTATTTCGTTTTTGTTTTATACACTGTTTCTTTCGATTTCTTTTTTCTTTTTCTTATTTCGTATATTATTTTATTTTATTTCATTAGTAGCATTCTTTCTTTTATTCAGTTTTCCGTTGTTATATATTATAAAATATATTGCTTTATAACACATATATATATATATATATATATATATATATATATATATAATATATATATATACATATGGATATATATATGCATGTGTATGTGTAATATTAACAATTATCTTGAAGCCTACAAACGCATATGTGACGAATTTACGCAATCATCAGTGTAGGAGATTATAATTACTGGCAGTCGAAATATTCGAATCTAATCACCAGATCACCGTTCACTTCGAAGGTTGGTGTTCTACTTTCAGGCTATCAGAAAATGCTACGAGAAACAAAGGAAATCAAGTATCTATATATTACATATCAGTTGAGATAAACAGTAAACGGTCCGAGAGTATTCAACAACTGTCGTCATACTACTAGATTGTGCTTGTTGACCGCTATTCTTATTCTCTAATGAGCACTTAACTTTTCTTCTTACAGAGACCTTATAACAAGATTATTTTAAACATACAAATTAATAATTATTTTTTAAACTACAGATGACGAGAACAAATGTGTAACGTCATCTGTAGAGTCACTAACTGAGCTCAAGGTAAATTGTTCGATTCATAAATTGTGAGTTTTTTTTTAAAGGTCGTGAAAAAAAACAAAACTAAAATCAATTATTAGTTGTTTTCTGCACACTATCTTGCTCCCCCCTCCTGTCGTTCTTTTTTTCTTTCCACAACTACAGGTTGCATAGTATTACCCTGCAAGGCTGTTACGACCGTAATATCGAAACAAAACAAAAATTAAACAAATTAAGTATTGGGTAACAAAGAAATAACAAGATCTAATTTAGGAACCCAACGAATGGGATATATATTAAAAAAAAAATTAAATGGCTTAGTGCTCTCTGTGGCAACTTGTCATGACTCTGCTCTCAAATAAGTATACGAAAATTAGGCGATATATTATTATTTAAATGGGATTTTCCGTAACCACAACAAAGGTAGATGTTTCTCGCATGCCTTTCTAGATAGGGATTTCCCCTTCCTTCCCTCTCTTCAAAAAGTGCTCCATTGCCAAAAGTGTGCTTATTCATAAAGTCTGAAGAAATACTGGTTTGGAAAATTTTACAACGACATAATGCTTGAAATTGTCGAACTGGACATTGAAACAATTGTAACGTAAATTGAAATACACTTTTTGTTGCCATAAACACCTTGTTTTGAAGTCTTGTTTTTGCTTACACAGTATATATATATATATATATATTTGTGTGTGTGTGTATGGCTTAATCACCATATATATTTTATAACTTACTACCTAGCTCTACCTACGTATTGAGCACTGTTGAAGTAAATACTTAAAGTTTACGCATAAATTTATACTTTCGTATATAAATTTATGTGACTAAATGAAGTAGTTTTTTTTATATATAAGATTACTCATGCAGAGAGTGATCCGTGCTGAAATAATGTTATTATTTAAAAAGTCATTCTTAACATGGGGAGGTAAGGATGTTTTGTACCTATTCTGTACTTTAACCTTACAATTGAATAAATAAAAAAAAACATATCGTAAAACGTTATTTAAACGTGGAAATATGATTTAAAAAATAGCGCGGCTCTCTGCATTAGCACCATTTTTATTTATTGTTGTTGTTTCACGAATTTTCGGCCAACTATTCCTCTGGCCTTCATGAAAAGAAGTCCTTTTATAAATGTTCAGTAACTTTTTCCTTTTATTATTCTTAAAATGTAAAACTTTTCTTATTCATGAAAGGAGTTAAGCCTACGTAAATAAATAAATGTTTGTACACGTGACAAATTATCAATAAATGGTTTAGTTACTTTTTTAAAAAAATGTTTGTAAAAGTGCGAAAGGCGACGTTGTTGTACAAACATTACTCCCATGCTTAATTTCTATACTTATAGGTTTTTGGAATTTTTTTTCACTGGATTATTATTGATTGGCCACTAATTAAACATATTATTAATAAAAAAATGTAAAAAAGAAATCATTATTTCGATATTTGAAAGTGGTGCTCACTTTTTAGTTACAACGTTCTGATAAATCAGTCACCCATTTTGTAAGCAATAAAAACGCGGTATATCAAAACCATAGAAAGTAAAAATAATGAGTCTCTACCGCATTTGTAAGTCAGAAATATATTTGTTTCTCAAAGAAAAAAAATAGAGAGAACAGGACTTTTTTTATTGTTTTCATGAAAATAAAGTTTCGAGATTTTTTATTTTTTTTTTTTACTTATTTAGTCAGTTTGTGTTTTTTTTTTTTAAATTGTTTTTGTGAAAGGTGAGTTTTTTTTCAAAACTTTTGTTTTGTTTCTTTTTAATTTTTTTAAAGTATTATAAATTTCACTAACATGCTGGAGAAATGTTTAATAATTTGGTATTTTTTTAGATTAGGTCCACCTCCACAATTTTCCTTTCAATGACGACATTTATAAGTTTCCGAGTATGCTGAACACGCAAATTGCATTGAAATTTTGCGGAAATAAATAGTTGTATTATGCATTGTATTCTTCGGCGGCCATCTTTTTACGTGCACACGCGCCATAAACAAATACACATACGTAAAAAAGATGGCCGCCAAAGATTACAATGCATAATACATCTTTTTATATCTTGATAACTACTTATTTCTGCAAAATTTCGATGCGATTTTCGTATTCAGCATAGTCGAAAACCATTTCAAGTCGTCATTTAAAAGAAAATTGAGGAGGTGAACCTAATCTAAAAATTTACCAAAAATTTTTAATCCCGTACGCCTCCCGATACATTGCTTCGTCAACATGCGACCATTTTATATCTCCCGAAGACACTTTCGTATTTAGAAAAAAATAAATAAATAAATAAAAAGTGACCGATTTACCAGAACGTGGTAACTAAAAAGTGAGTATCCCTTTCAAATGTTGAAATGATTTTTTTTTTTTTCAATTTTTTTTCATAATCTGGTTAGTGTTCAATCAATAATAATCCAGTGAAAAAATTTCAAAAAACCTATCAGTATAGAAACTCCACCACGTAAGTAAATAAATAAAAAATGTTACGTGCGCATGCGTTAGCCTTGACTAGGGGGATACTAAGGGAACGACCATTAAATAATTCTGTGGGTCGCCATGGAAATCAACGCCCAAGGAGTATCAAAATAGTTTTCATGATCTGAAGAAATTTTTTTTTCCGAAAAGTGGGTGATCACTTTTCCATCTAAATTTAACTTAAAATGAGCACCCACTTACTGGCCACCTGAGGAAGGGGCATTTATTTTCGTGTTTATTGGCTTAAAGGTTTTTTTGACAAGGCAGTTTGGTACGCGAATGCATATTTAACAGTTTTCGTTTATGCTCACGCATAGTATAAACAAAGGCTACGTCTGTGAAATGGAAAATAGTCCCAGAGTTTAGGGGTTAATACCATGCAAAAGAAATCAAACAAAAAGACTTTTAAGCCAAGAAACACACAGAAAGAAAAAAAAATAGCATCCATTTTTTTTCTATCGAATTCATTTGCTGTTTTTATTGAAAACTATTTTCCCCCGGATTTTTTATATAATTTTCCATTAAGGGCTGTGCGTCTCACGTTCGTAAATAACAAAATTTTTTTTTGTTGATTTTGGTGTGCTAAAAACGAATCTGCAAACCGTTTCCGTCACAAAAAAATAGTTTTTATGATATGAAGTAATTACTTTTTCGAAAAAGTGGCGATCACTTTTCCATGTAAATTTAACTTAAAATGAGCACCCACTTTCTAGCCACCTGAGAGAGGGGGGATTTTTTCCCATATTTATTGGCTAAACAGCTTTCGTTTATGCTTACGCATAGCGTAAACGGAGGCTACGGCTGTTAAATGGAAAATAGTCCCAGAGTTCAGGGGTTATTACCATGCAAAAGAAATCAAACAAAAAACTTTTTAGCCAAGAAACAGAAAAATGCCCCTCTCTCAGGTGGCCAGAAAGTGGGTGCTCATTCTAAGTTAAATTTACATTGAAAAGTGATCACCCACTTTTCGAAAAAGTAATTTCATGAATGTCATGAAAACTTTTTTTTTGCTACGTAAACGGTTTGCAGATTCGTTTTTAGCACACCGAAATCTACAATAAAATATTTCGTTATATATGAACGTGAAACGGGCCTTAAAGTAAAATAATACCGGATTTTTTGGAGCAGATTTGCCGTTTAGTTGTACAAATATCCTCACACCAGGTAATCACTAAAAGGGATTTTTAAAAGTCGTCACCTGTATCGAGCAAAAGTTTAAAACCACCGATTATATGCCAGCCTACATCATGGTAACATATATTGAGTGAGTTCCTAACAGTATTTTTAGTTTAAACTCATTTTCCCAAAATTTCCCCAAACTTAACATGTTCGATACAGTCTGCCGCCATTTTTATTTTTCAGATATACCGATAAACATTGAATGTTTTTGAACCGATTATACATTACATAAAAACACTAAAATCTTATCCAGTTAGGTAGAACACTTACTTTTCTTGCCTTTGATAACATTTATTTGTTATATATTTATTTTTTGACAACTTCTTTGTATCTGTGTTTAGTAATATAAACCCTTTTCATTTAATGTAACGTTTAGTCGGCTCGAAAAACAGTGTTTATTGGTGTATTTGAAAGCTACAAATGGTGGTGGACACTGTTGATTACTTTAAGTTAGAGAAAGTGAGTTAAAACTAAAAAAACTATACAAAATACTGTCAGAAACCTATCCATTATGCCAGCCTATGTCATGGTAACATATGTTCAGTGAGTTTCAGACACTGTTTTGTATAGTTTTTAGTTTTCAACTTACTTTCCCAAACTTAACGTATTCAACGGAATTCGCGACCATTTCTGTTTTTTGAGCCAATTAAACATTTTACATTACATAAAAACACTAAACAATTATCCAATTAGGTAGAAACGTAAATTACCTTACCTTTGCTTTCATTTATTTGTTTTTGGACGACTTTTTCGAATCTGTGTATAGTAACCCCCTCCCCCCACCATCAACCAAATATTAATTACTAAATCACATTTTTTAAAACAACAAAAAAAAATCGTTTAGCGTTTCAATATTTTTGCTACGTTCGGCTTCATCCACTGATTGTTGGTCAAGTCCAAAACATGAATGATTGACAGAAACTCTCGAGGATCCAGATCAAATTCTGCAAGAGCACCATTTTTTTCAGTTTCGCCTTCTTTTTCACTTTTTGCAGTGGATTGCTGTACTAATATAAGAAACATGCATTTTCTTTTTTATTAAATTTTTCCAATACACCAAATTGAGCCACTGCAACGCGTGGCAGGGTACAGCTAGTATATATATAATTACTTCATTTTATCACGTAAATCATATATATATATATATATATATATATATGATTGCTACTTCTTGACAGATGTTTGCCATCTCTTCCTTAAATGTTATTGCGCCCGGGTGCACGTAGACGACTTTTCAATCCAGCTTTAGTCCTACATAAAAGTTCACAAATGTGGCATAAAAACTTTCCTTCTTGTAAAGGTGATCGCATGATAATATTGTGAATCCTCGAATGCCGTGTCAGACCACTTTTAGATTTGCAGATGAGACCACAGATATGACAACTTAGCGTTGGCAGGTGTGCTGTAAAAGCCTCCTAATAGGACTGTCGTTCCTGTCTTCGATTGTCGGATTTCATATGATTAACAAAACCAACTTTTGACAGAAAGTATCTGCCACATACAGTGCACTTCAGTTCCTGTTGCAATTTCTCTGATCATATATATCGGCATGCTTTCTTAAAACTCGTTTTAAGACAGCAAACTCTACTTGTCATGTGCACCTACATATATATGTCGTTAATCGTGACACCCTGCACTGATGATTCCTGAAAGGATGAAACACTAGTGCCTGTAGGTATTTAATAATTATTATAGTAAATAATAATAATAATAATAATAATAATAATAATATATATATATATATATAGAGAGAGAGAGAGAGAGAAAGAGAGAGAGAGAATGAGAGAGAGAGGTGTATGTATAATAATTGCACCGTTGTATTTTTTTACATGGGAGTCACCACTTATCAAAGCCCGCAGGCCACTTGAGGATAAATGTTAATGAGTGTACAGTAATCAATGGGATAATATCGTAGTAATCGTCAGTAATGGAAATTTGGTAAATTGGATTGCTTAAGGGGATGGTTCAGTCAGCTGGGAAAGAAGCAAACGAAGAGAGTTCCACAGGCATGCAATTCTAATAAAGAAGTTTTGTTCACGGAATCTACGTTTTGATTTAGGCGCAGTCAAAGAGTGGGGGAATTATTGACAGTGGTTTCAGCTAGACGGGTATTTTTCGTGAGAAATTGGCGAGAGAGATCAGAAATTAAAGCTCAGACGAACACTTTTCATGGAAATAACGATAAAACAAAGACAGGCTGTCAACGTTCCTTCTGTTGGAGCGAGGTTTCAGGGAAAGGAAATGGCATTCCCCACTAAGCTAATAAGTTTCCAGGATATAAATTATGTTTATCAAAGAGTGCTCAATGACAGGCCAAATGTTTTTATTTATTTATACAGACATTAATGACTATATATGTGCATACATATTTCTAAGCATACAAATTTGTGTAGAAGTTTGCTCCCCTTTTCAACTCCGCCTCACCCCGTCCTCCTTTTCTTTACCCTCTCTTTTATTCTACTCCTTGTTTTTTATCTTTCTTTCTTTCCTTATCAACATCTCTTCATATTTTTTTAAAATTTTATTTTCCATTCAGATAATAGAAATATTTTGTATAAAAATTACTATTAAAATTGATATTATTGTAAGAATCTCTTTTAATTATGTTGCTTTTCGAAAGAAACCATAACAGAGACATGTATGCACACATGTAGCCAATAATGTTTGAATAAGTATACCAACACAACTACTATATATATATGTGTGTGTGTGTGTGTGTGTGTGTGTGTGTAGGTATATATATATACATATATATATATAGCTTAATTCATACTATGTTGACATATATAACGGCAACTTTCAAAGAAAGGGTGGGCGATAATGTGAACAAATAAAAAAAATAGTGGATTACTTTGTTTTTCTGTGTCGAAAAGATTGAGAGCGGAAGAACGAGGCATGCGCGCACATCACACAAAGGATAATTTGAAATCCGATCGGCCATTTTCTTATCTTTTCCATCCGGGTTGTTGACGTCGATTTAATTGGCTTCGTTAATGACTTTTCACTTCTTGTTGCAAGCGGTCTCGTCTTAAACAAACAGCAAAAACGTAAACTGAGTTTTTTTTTGTTTTTTTACATGTAGGTCACCACTTATCAAGGCCCAGAAGCCACTCGGGTATAAGGTTTATTGTGTGTACAGTAATTAATGGGATAGTATCGTAGTAATAGTTAGTATTGGAGATTTGATAAGGTGTCATTACTTAAGGGGGTGGTTCATCAGGAATTTGTTTATGTTGGACTTGAAGACATCCAAGTTGAAGTCGGGAAGGAAACAGGCAGCGACAGAGTTCCAAAGGCGTGCAGTTCTAAGAAAAAAGCTTTCTCCATGGAATCTACGTTTTGATTTAGGCACGGATAAAGAGTGGGAAAATTATTGACAGTGATTTCAGTCGGGTATTTTTCGTGAAAGATTGGCGAGGAGGGGACCAGAGATTGGAGCTCAGACGAGCACTTTCCATGGAAATAACGATAAAACAGAGACAAGCTCGCAACGTCTCTTCTGTGGGAGAGAGGTTGCAGGGAAGAGAAAAGGGCATCCCCCACTAAACAACGAAGTCTATTTTGTACTCTGTCAAGGCAGAATAGACTGTTTTTAGCAGCTCCTGCCCAGATGTGACAGCAGTACTCCATCCTTGGACGTACTTGGCTTTTATATAGATAGAGAATTGCATCAGTAGTGAGATATCTTCTGGAGCGGTAGAAGGATCCCACCATTTTCCCAGTGACCTTGGCAACTGACTTGATGTATGTATTCCATTTAAGATCAGGAGTAAAGGTCAAACCCAGAAGTATGTCAAAACATGAAGCCTCCCCACGACGAAAGCCATTCATTTCAATTGATGCCAGATGGGGATCAGAGCGTTTATGATGTAATGATAGGAGCTTAGTCTTAGAGGCATTAAAGGTAACCAACCACCTATTCCCCCACTGTACCACGCGCTCATGATCAGAGGAGAGAGAATCAGAGAGAACTTTGTCATTTACGGCCTTTGATGTGTTGCCATAGGTGGTCGTGTCATCAGCATAGATGTCAACGAATGATTTAAGTATGTGTTTTGGGAGATCATTGATGTAGCTCAGGAAAAGAGTTGGGCCCAGGATAGACCCGTGATGGACTCCAGCATTAATACTGTGGGCCTCTGATTTCTGCCCATCAACCACTACTCTTATAAGCCTATCAGAGAGAAATGATTTAATAATTGAGAAAACATTTCCAGTTATACCGTAGCTGGAAATCTTGTGAAGTAGGCCTTTATGCTATACCTTGTCGAAGGCCTTTGATATGTCAAGAGCAGTTGCCCTTGTGTTGTATATTGGTTTATATTGGAGGGGATGATATATTAAAACGTGTCATATATTATCTAGTGGATGTCAGATAGTGTTCTTTTAACAGACAGGTAATAAACGTATAGATCGTAGGAGGACATGATATTGACGTATAACTTGAATCATGCTGTATGAGACTTATCATATGGGATATTTTTACAGTTCATATGTAAGAAGAATAATATATGCTTCATACCTTTTTTCTTGAAAAGTTCTTCTATATTTTCCCGCTGCTCCGTGACGAATCATGAAGCGATCAGCACCATATAATTGAGACAACTGTTCTTATTTGTGAAACCATTAAAACAACTCTTTATATTTTTATGATATAAATGTATTACTGTTGTCTCAAATGGTTTTCACAGGATCTGCAGTTTCTACATTTTCTATTCTTACAGCCCACTCCTAGCTGTCTGTCTACCCTTGTCTAGATGTCTGTCTGCTCTGGTGGTCAATCTTCAACTCTCAATCTCTCCAAAACTAACTACATCACGTGTTCTCTTACGTCACCTAATTACGTGTCTCATACCAATCTAATCCTCCAAGTTATTTGTTTATTGAAACCCCAAAATAATGTTTACATTTATTTTCTATTTTCACATTCTTTTTGCGATTCACACGTCAATCATTTCTTTCGAAATTTAATTGTTTATTCTTCTAACCATAATAACTGATCCAGCGACCATCCGTCGCTCAAATCAATTAACAAGAATACAATAACAATAATAATAATGTTTTGATCCTTGACCCCGCTTGCCACAGTTAACAGATACTACGCTATGATCACAGCCTAAAGGGTCATAACATTACACTTGAAATGAAGCCTTTGTCGAGAGATTCGCTAATCCTATGAGATATAACCGTTAGCACGTCTGCCGTAGATCTAGCAGAACGGAAACCATATTACATGTTACTAAGAAGATTATTTCTGCTGAGGTGGCTGACTACTTCTCTATTTAATATGGATTCCAACACTTACTCATGGCACACCGGAGACTATTGGTCTGTATTGAGAGGGAGATGACTTATCACCTGAATTCTTAAATACAGGGCATACTGATGAGGTTTTCCAGGGTGTTAGGAAGCACTTCTCCTTAAGGCAACGCTTAAAGTGTTTGGTAAGTATGTTACCTAGCGTGTTGTGTGTTATAGGAGGAAATATTGGGAGTCGATTGCCTTCGTCGCATAGGGTAGAATTTGCTGCAGTTCTTGGCAAATAGTTTGGCCTTGTCGGATGCTGACGAGATAACCTTTGGGCCATTGATAATTGTTTGGATACAAGGCACGCTTCTTTTCAGGATCCTATTTGCTATTTGCCAGAACTGGTGGGAACCAAGCCGCTGCTCAGCTACTTTGGATTTAACGGATTGAGTATATAGCTCTCTTGCATTTTTTATTACTCTTTTACAGTGGTTGCTGGCGGTCCTGAAAGCAAGCTTTAGTCTCAGTGCATCTATTACCTTGGTAGCTATGGAAAAAGTGATTTCTTTGCGCGATAGCAGTAGCACATTCAGTGGAGAACCATGGCTGGCTGTTAGTTTTTTATTGGAATTTTTTGGATGGTAGGAATTAGTCTATTCCTACAAGTAACCAGCTAAATATTTCAAGACGGGTTTTACAGCTGCATACACAGAGTTCAAAATCGATTCTTAAATCCACCTTCTTTCACAGAAGATATCCAACGGCAAAAGCGTAGCTTGTCTGTGTTTCCAGCTCTCCTTATTTCTATGGGAATAGCTCGCCTGAGCTCCAATTTTAGGTTTAATATTGTAAAACATTCACAACAAAAACACATTTTACTACCACAACAAAAGAAAGAGAATGAGAAAGCTGTGCTCGTAGGCGTCAATGAAACCAATCTGCCCATGTACTTAGTCAGAGGAGGATAACACCTTAGAGACGAGATTTTACTTTTATCTCAATAGAGAGTTTGAAGGTTGGACATTAGCTTGGATATACTTTTTTAAAAAACAAAAAATCGGGTAGATCTTTTAATTTTGTGTCGATACTCGGTAAATAATTTTTGTCGAGTATTTGCTATCTTGTTCGGCATTCTTTTCAATCTCTGTCTTCTATTTGTCACTAACACAACCCGATGTGTCCATGTTAGGCCTCACTGGGCATATCAGCTAGTCATAAACAGGATGCATTATAAACAAAGGATCAATCATGTTTGAAGTTTATGTCCTGTCTGCTGCAAATCTTAAACTGCGTGACCTAATCGTTATGTATGCTGAGGCTCCCAGAAGCTACATGGAGAGTTGTACCAACTCTGACAAAAATGCACATGGCATCAATCGTCCGTATTTTCCGTATCTATAAACATATATCAATAATTTGAGTTTTTGATGCAATCGTGCGTATTCATATTACATTGTTTGCAACATCCAGAGGTCTCAAATCGTCAACTACGAAATCTGATATTTCGCGAAATTACCGTATTTTGTTCATTCAAGACTCGGAACTCAATGATGCCGAAGTCGAGCTTGATAATGCGCACCTGTGATACCTGTTGCAGACTTCACACTAAATGTAAATTGGTCTTTTTTTATTACAATTGGGGAAATGTGAAATCAAAGCATAAAGTCTACTCGAGGACCAGGATTAATCATAAAACATTATGATAGTCGGTTATGGTGGAAATTGGTTAGAAATTATTTACGAGAACAGCTCAAAAAACTTGTTTACGTTGGACTTGAAAACGTACATATTATAGTCAGCTAGGAAGCCGCCCCACGGAATCGTGGTCAACAGACAGGCAGCTTTAAAAAGAAGCTTTGCCGATAGAATTTTCGTTTCCGTTAGATACAAATAGCGAGTGAGGGAAATCGTTGGCTTTGGCTGTAGCAAGTTGAGTGTTTACTGTGATTGTTTTACAGGGTGACCATAGACTGAAACTTAGTGGAGCACCTGAAATTAACAATTATAGCAGAGATAGACGAACTACGTATCATCTGTGCGAAAGAAATAGAAGAGAGAAAAAGAGGAACCCCCACAAGATTTCAAAGATGGTTTTACTGTCATAGGCTCCCCTCAGTATGGAGACTGAACTCCGTTTTAGAACGCATTTCTCTCTTATACAGGTAAAACATTGAGTCGGGAGTGTGATAATTAAAATTCATATAATTCTATAACTTTTATGACAATTGCTAATGATCGATAATATTTTTAGTCACATGACCTTGATTAATTGTTTACGAACCGTGTAATCCGAATTATATACAGAATGTCCCTCTCAAATGCTATTTATGTAATTGCATAGAATCAAACATACTTTCCACAATCAACCCCTGTTTTGTAATATTTTATTTGTTTTGCGTTTATTTTATATAAAAAATGTTAGTGAGGTGATTAGTTATCTATCTGTGATATATATATATATATATATATATATATATATATATAGTAAGTTAGAAACATATATATGGCAATTAAGCTACACAGAATATTCTGTGTTTCATTCTCGTGAGAATTCGTCAGCTTTTTGCTTCATATATATATATATATATATATATATATATATATATATATATATATATATATATATATATATATATATATAAACTGTACCCGACCACGCGTTGCTGTGACTTAATGGAAATGAAAAAAAATGCTGAGGGTTGTGGAAATGCTCCTCCAACTCTAAAATCCTCACAGAACAACTGATTTTTCTCTTATCTAATCGATTAGAAACGTAAAACTCAGGAATTGGAGAAAAAAGAAAGTTTTTTTTTATATTATTTTTATGATATTTATCGTTGAGTTTGATGAGGGTTTTTTTTTTAGTAAATGTGACAATGGGAATACCCAGGCCCAATCACCGCAAAAAAATATTTTGCGCCCATCAAGCTTTCAAACGGAAACTGCAAATGAAATGAAACGTCAATCATTTATTTTTTTATTTACTTGTTTGTTTAATTTTTATTATTATTATTATTAGTATTATTATTATTATCATCATTATTATTATTAATATTATTATTATCATTATTATTATTATTATTATTATTAATGTTATTATCATTATTATTATTATTATTATTAATGTTTTATTATTATTAATGTTATTATCATTATTATTATTATTTTTATTATTAATGTTATTATTATTAATAATATTATAATTAATATTATTATTATTAACATTATTATTATTATTAATGTTATTATTATTAATGTTATTATCATTATTATTATTAATGTTATTATCATCATTATTATTATTACTATTAATGTTATTATCATCATTATTATTATTATTATTATTATTATTATTATTATTATTGTTGTTGTTGTTATTATTGTAGTGTTTTTTGTTTTTTTGTTTTTTTTGCAGCACTGTTCTTTATTCAGGCACGCATTTACCATGAAAGAAAGAATGACTATTTCGTTATCCTTCTTACTAAAACGAAATTGTTATTTCTAGTATCTGTCCATGCCTACCTGGTCGAATTGCTATTTCGTTTTCTTCTAACCCATGTGTCTCCCAATTTTTAGTCTGCTTAAATTGTAATCACGTGATTACGGTCTAGTAACAACAATAAAAAAGTAAATATGCAGCAATAACATCATTTTGCAGACTTATTAATCACAATAAGATACAATAATGTAGTAGATACCTTTTGAAACGTAATAAATGACCAACTTAAAAAACTTGATATTTGGAACTTTGAAAATTATTATATGACACTATAAATATATAGGTGTGTGTGGGATTGTATACATACACACACACATGCACACACAAACACACACACACACATATATATATATATATATTCATCCACATACAGTACTGCTTCGCTATTTTACAGCTCATCAGTGCGGCTAGACAAGCAACTACTATAACCTAGGATCGAATCCCGACCGCCCACACGACAACGCTTCTAAACGTTGCGCTATTCAACTTCTGCTGCGGGCAGGTGATTATCAATGTTTTGAAACTGTTCAAATGCCTGAACTCAATTTGTTTACACAAGAATATCGCTTGATATGCTAGTGGTACTTCAAAATAATTATAAATATCTCATCTAACCAAAGGGAAACCAAGGAATCATGACTACGTCGGATTGTTACCTTGTGCCTTGAAAGATTTATGTCAATGGCTCTGTTAAACTTCTAATAAACAAATATGAACGTAACCTTTATTTTTTACTAATAAGTTACCGTTTATCAATGCCAGGTTCACATTTTACCTTAAATTGTTCCATTGTTGATGTATTTAATACTTCAATTAGATGTTTATTCCAAGGTCCAAGGATCTCGATTGAAAAAGGGGTTCCCTTTCCGTTCAATTGAAATCGACAGGGAACTATTTTTTGTAATATCCGTGTAGATCTCTTCCTAGTACAAACGTAAATAATAGGTCATTAGGTATATCATAATGTCCACTGAGGAGATTGTAGACCAAAATAAGATCACAGCGTAATCGGCTGTGCTCAAAAAAAGAAATGTTAAGCTCCTGAATCGGCTGTAATTTTTCACGCAAAATTTCACTCACTACAATTTTATTGTCATTGAAATCGGTTAATTCGGCCATTTTTAATCAAATTGATTGATTGCCTGCTCTAGATAATGGCGTTCTGCAGTGTATCGCGAAGAAGCTTCACGTGCCTCGCCGTAGTGACTTTGTTTGCAATGTCGGTTGGAGATGATCGCCATCTCACGAGGATTAGAAATAAAATCTGAGCTGACACAACAGGAATTGTTTATCCAATAGGACGACTCTATAATAATTTGTTTACATCAGACTTGAAGACGGCCATGTTGCAATGGTATTTTGCTATGACGAGACTTAATCAAATAAAGCTATATTTAAAATTAAAAAAAAATGACGTCTTCGTTTTCATTCTATTTTCTTGTTTTGTTTCCGTAATACCGATTTTCAATTCATTTCCCACGCGCCATTATAATAAATAGTATTTTCTTTTATTAATCGACCATTCTTTTATTTTTTTAATCTTCCATTATCTTTTATTTATTTATTTATTTTTTTATATTTCTTCCTTTACATTTTTTTTTTATAATATTTGCATCATTTTTTTTTTTTTTAAATTTTAATATAGTCTCTGTCTATAGTCTTCCCGCCCAAACCGTGCCAGGATTTCTTCTTCAATCACGCATTTTAACTTCAAGACCTCGTAATGTCGGCGAGCGTTCATTATCCCTACCACCTCTCTCCCATTGAAACATGAGCCTGCTCAAAATGGCGGACAAGTTGAAACGGAGAAATGAGCTGACGGGACCGAAATTCGATAGCTACAAATTGTTAAATAATAAATAAGCCAAGCAATTCTTTATAAAAGAAATAGAACTAATGTTTGTCTGTTTGTCCGAAGTCATCGTTAAGTTTAAAATAAATAAATACATAAAGCAGATAAATGTTAGAAGTCGAAATAAAAGAGCTGTCATTTATTATAAATGTCTATATGACAATACATATATATAGGCTGCGACATCCTTAATATAATGTGAAATAATCCGGCATACGAAGATTAACACCTATTCAATTTTTGTACCGGGTTATATTGAAACTAGCTACAGGGAGAACGCTATATCAATAAAAGACAGAGACTGTCTGTCCGTATCATTTTGATTATTATGACTACAATTGTCATCTTAATTCTAAATTTCACAACATTTCGGCTGATGTGACCTCCGATCTTCTTTGTGTTCTCGTGTATAAAGGAGTAAGTGCTTACCCAGGTACAAAATATATGAGGAATAACGAGTTTCTCACCTATATCATTATATAATATCTATCTATCTATCTATCTATCTATCTATATATATATATATATATATATATATATATATATATATATATATATATATAAACAGCAAAACGGCCGCGCGCGGTTTTTTATGTCCAGCAAAGGCTTTTTCGCCGAGGTTCTCCGGGGGGGGGGTACTATTTTTTAGAACTTTTATATCCTCCCTAGATTATAATATCTACGATTTACGAACGCACGTCATCTCTATCTTTAATTTGAGTGACTTTTAGAAAATTCACGCTATTCCGTCCTCTCGCGCGTTTGTTCATGTTTTTTGTATAAAAGAAAAACTAATCGAAAGCGAATGCAGCTTCCCGCCTATTCCGCCAGTGACGTCCAGAAACAATTAGCTTTGATCACTGTAGAGGAAACCCCTCATATCAGAGAATTGCTATTCATTTGGACACTTCATTTTATGGGGAGCTGGTTTTCCCCCGATATCCTGAGGAAACAAATAAATGAAACGGCGGAAAGTTGAACTGGCCTTCAGTCTACGTTTATTTCTGCACCTGTGTGATCTCTTTCATTTAGCAAGTCAACGTTTTGATTGACATCGCTTAATTTGAACGCTTTTCACTTCCTATGGCTTCATAGTGTAGCGGTAAGATGTCACGTTTTCTTTCACTTTCTTTTTCGCCTTCGCGTCACGGGTTCGAGCCTGCCTGCCTACTAACCCTTTTTTTTTTCATTTACACCTCCAAACACCCGGGCAACGCCAGTGCGCTCGCTAGTTATACAATAATATATATATATATATATATATATATATATATATATATATATATACAAGGGCATTTCTTTATTTGCGGACTGTTATCCTCATCTTCGTAGTTGTTGTTTCACCCCGTTTCGGCCAATTCATCCTATGGCCTTCTTTATGTCAGTAAACACGGCGGAATAAGAATGTTGAGTCGTGTAACTATGTCCTATAATTACTTCTTTCCATAGTTGCTGCGTCTTACCATGTTTTGGCAACCTAATCCGTTGGCCTGCTTTCAGTAGTATTAAATCCACTATCTTCAGACAATGCTTACTGCAACGCCTCTATCCACTGCCCCATAGGCTCCGAAGGGCGATCAAGGTTGGATTTGTTCTTATAAATCAAAGCTTCGTACTTATCTGGTCTCCAATTGTCGTGTCCGAACCGAATGATGAAGAAAAAAGAATGTGATTGGTCAACTAGCAAACATAATATCCCATGTATATAATAATATTACACGCGGTCACATCAGATCAATACACTGACGAGCAAAAACTAATTTTTACCTAAAAAAGTAAAAGCCAGGGCTAATATCATCAAAATAAGTGGTGCTTTTGCTTCAAAATCTATTTTTCTACGTAGTCACCACCATTCTCAATGTACTTTTCCCGGGAATTAAATGATGCATTCCCGCTCCTGACGTACGTCCATGACATGTTTTGTTTTTTAGGGTCTTAAAATGACAATATCTGCAACAGACAGATGCAACTTTCAGGTAATAAATGCATAACTCATAATATTAATAACATTTAATATTCACTCTAGTCTATTCTGGGGGAATAAGAAAATAGGAGGCATGTGTATGTACTCATCGGTCTGTCTGTGTGTAAACATTTAACCGTTATACTCTTAAATTACTTGTCACATGACATTAACATGAACAGGAAACATTAATAATGCAGAAAGGGGAGTATACAACGAGTTATATATTTGTTTTGGTGGATAAATAACGCGTACATATTTTGGCACAATGAAATGCAAACTACTCAATTAAACTTGCGTGTATATTTTTACTTCTTTCAGCGCAATCTAATTCATTCCTTCAAACCTCTTACTTACCTATATCTAGATAACTACAACGGTACCAAACGCAGCTCTAACGATTTAGTTTGTATTTTTAGTAGTGTGCATATATATACACGATATACGCATATATATATATATATATATATATATATATATATACACGATATTATATGCATACACGACATGTATATACACGCTATATATATATATATATATATATATATATATATATATATATATATATATATATATATATATATATATTTATTTATTTTCCACAGCCGAACCAACGTCGCGGCCCACAAGAGCTAAGAAAGCCAACAAACCGGAAGTCCAAGACTTGAGTTTCTCTCATTTGGGCTTATAAGTTAGACACATCTGAGCTCAGGATTTGAAACCCGAGCTTGTTGCATGCTAGACGAGCACTCTACCAACTGAGCAAACACGCCACACACACAAGAATGTCTAACACAGATAAAGCAACCCGCGGCACAGATCCGACAGTGGAAAGAAACTACCTCATATCGAACAAGGGACGAGGTATCAAACCAGCTTAAACCCAAGCCGACGTCTCACCAGTAGGAATCTTCTGGGCCGCGACGTTGGATCGACTGTGGAAAATAATTATATATTCTCTCACATTTTCTGAATGATACCGTAGCTGAAAATCTTATATATAAAAGACTGATTCATCCTGTTTATTAACGTTAGACGGATTGTCTCTCGAGCACGAATGCTTATTCCTGTAATTTTGAAGTCTACTAATCTAAAAACACTAACATCATTTACTTTTATTTTTCTATTTCCATATTCCAGGTTTGACTTTAATCCTGAATATTTGTCTTGTTTTCTTTTAATCTTTTTCACAAATCTTTTTGTCAAATCTACTATTATTAACTAATACTTTTTCTTATATTTAAAACGAGAGAAAAAAAAGCATATTCTTAGTGACATGCAATATGATTCCCGTTCTGCAAGATCTACAGCAGATGTGCTAACGGTTATATCTCATAGGATTAGCGAATCTCTTGACCAAGGCTTCCTTTCCAGGGCAATTGCTTCGATAAAGTATGGCATAAGGGCCTACTTCACAAGATTTTCAGCTACGGTATCATTGGAAATGTTTACTCAATCATTAAATCATTTCTCTCCGATAGGCTCATAAGAGTAGTGGTTGATGGGCAGAAACCAGAGACCCACAGTATTAATGCTGTATTCCCTCAGGTGTCCATCACGGGTCTATCCTGGGCCCAACTCTCTTCCTGATCTACATCAATGATCTCCTAAAACACATACATAAATCAATCCTTGACATCTATGCTGATGACACGACAATCTATGGCAACACATCAAAGGCCGTAAATGACAATGTTCTCTCTGATACTCTCTCCTCTGATCTTGAGCACGTGGTACAGTGGGGGAAGAGATTGCTGGTTACTTTTAATGCATCCAAAACTAAGCTTCTGTCTTTACATCATCGACGCTCTACTCCCCATCTGGCATCAATTGAAATGGATGGCTCTCGTCTTGGGGAGGCTCCATGTTTTGACAAACTTCTGGGTTTGACCTTTACTCCTGATCTGAAATGGCACAAGTACATCAGCTCTGTTGCCAAGGACACTGGGAAAATGGTGGGATCCTTATACCGCTCCAGAAGATATCTCACTACTGATGCAATTCTCTATCTGTATAAACGTCAAGTACGTCCTAGGATGGAGTACTGCTGCCACATCTGGGCAGGAGCTGCTAGAAGCAGTTTATCCTGCCTTGACAGAGTACAAAATAGTCTTCGTGGTTTAGTGGGGGAATCCCTTTTCTCTTCCCTGCATCCTCTCTCTCACAGAAGAGATGTTGCGAGCCTGTATTTGTGTTATCGTTATTTCCATGGCAAGTGCTCGTTTGAGCTCCAATCTCTCGTCGCTCCCTCGCCAATCTTTCACGAGAAACACTCGTCTGGCTGAAATCACTGTCAATAATTTTCCCCACTCTTTATCTTTGCCTAAATCCAAACGTAAATTCCATGAGCAGAGCTTCTTTCTCAAAAGTGCACGACTGTGGAACTCTCTTCCGTTTGCCTGTTTCCCACCTGACTACAACTTGGATGTCTTCAAGTCAAACATAAACAAATTCCTGACAAACCGCCCCTTTAAGTAAGACACTCTATAAAATCTCCAATACTAATGATTACTACAATACTATCTCATTGATTACTGTACACGCTATAACCCTTATCCATGAGTGGCCTCCGGGCCTTGATAAGTGGTGACCTCCATGTAAAAAAAAAAACTATCCCTTCTGTTCTACAGGGTGGAACGACAAAATTGTCGCCATACAAAATTATTCGCTTTCATGTTAAGGTAAACCGATTATTATTTTTATTTATTTTATTATTATAATTTTTTTTTTGCAGACTATCTATTAGTTCGCTAGTTGTGTACAAATCTTAAGAGCGATAGTAGCCTTCTATCATGTCTGAAAGTGACACACTGTTCAACGAGCGATACCACAGATGCGCCGCTGTACAACTCGTGTTCTCTAGGGACGGATCAACGCTTAAGGGCACAGCTGAACGAGTCTCCGGTCACAGTTATGATCTTTGCTGTGGTTTCATGTGAGGGTCACCTCACGCTACCTCACATCTTCGAAGTCTGCTTAAAAGTCAACACCAAAGTGTAGCTGTAGGTGCTGAAAAGTGTGGTGATTTTCTGGTGCAATCAGGTGGCCGCTGGCAGACCCTGAATGTGGCAGCAGAGAGCTCGGCGCCGACCCACAAGTCCAAAGGGGCCCAAGCTTTGCATGAAATAAATTACTACGACTTTGTACCCTTGCCTCTCGACCTTAATCCTCGACTTCTTCGTCTCGTTATACATCTAGAACATCAGCAACATTACTTTACACAACACCAAAACCCGCCTGCTCTCCGCCATCCGCCGAGTATTCGCCGAGCTCCTGCCGGCGCTTGTGGAAAAGACATGCTCATAGAACGTTTTTAGTGACCGAAGACAGAAAAATTATTATTGGTGTAGAACCTGGCTCAAGGCCACATTTTTCAGCATTTTACGGTAATGAGATGGAAAACGTTGTCAAAAAAAAAAAAAAAAAAAACTACGCGAACACTGCCGGACGATGAAATTAAAACGCTGGAACCCCCCCCCCCCCCCCAAAAAAAAAAACAGAAGATAAGCATTGCCGAAAGTAAAATTATATGAACGAAATATTTTTTTTTCAACAAATGTAAATTAAAACATTATTTTCAACAAACATTTCAAAAAATATTTTTTAAGACGGAGACGTGGAAATAATTATACCCGAAAATCATTTTTTTTTCTTTTCTCCTGGAATGTATCTGTTTTTTTTTTTTTTTTTAGTTTTTTTCGTAAGATCCACGATGGTTCTTAGCAGTGTTCCTCCATGTTACCTTTATTGAACCTTACTACACCATAAAATATCATTTTTTTAAATATCTAGGTTTTTCATGGAAGTATTTTTTTCAATCTATGTTAAAGTAGCAACATTTATTGACTGGCTAAGACATTATTTTCCGATGAGATATTGAAAATACATGGATTAAGGAAAAATATTTTAATTGTTATATTCTTTATCGAATAATAAATTTGTCGTAAATTTCTTAATTTACCGAAATTAATTCCAAATTTATATACAGGGTGGCTGAAAAGTCCCAGGACACTATACATGTATTTTTAATAAAACACAGTATTTTTTAATGAAACCCACAGAAAACATATATATTCAACAAAAAAAGATAACTTTATTAGAAACAAAGCAGAAAACAACTAGAGTAATTTAGTGGTCTAGGGGATCAGTATGTTGGCCCTCGTTGTTCTTGCACAATTCCATTCGCCTCCAGGTTCTTTGTGCCATTTTTTTTAGAGAATTCCTTGATACGCTAGCAAAAGCTGCAATAATCGCATGCTTTAGCTGATCAATGGTTTCGTATCTAATACCAGAAACTTGACCTTTAATTAAACCCCATAATAAGTTGTCTGGAGTGGTCAAGTCGGGGCTTCGTGGTGGCCAAGCAAAAGAATTTTATTCGCGCCCAATCCATCGATCAGGAAACTCTGCATTTAGCAGCGCTCTCACAGGAAGTGCATAATGTGCGGGTGCACCATCTTGCTGTAGCCATACATGATCCTTAATACTAAGTTCTATTAACTTGGGAATGAACCAGTTTCTAATCGTGTTGGCATTTGATTCCTGGTTGACATTGCCATCAAAGAAATAAGGACCAATCAAATGTTCAGATGGCAATGCAGCCCAAATCATGACATGTGGAGGATTATTTTCAACTTCTTCTTTGTAAAAGGGGTTTTCTTTAGCCCAGAAATATATGTTTCGACTTTTAGAACTTTTATAAATGGCGCATTCAGCGCTGAATATGATCTTTCTGTGATTTCTTGGACCATCAGGAAAGCGTTTTAAAAATTTCTCACAGAATTCTTTTCTTCGATCCATATCTTCATCTGACAACTGATTTACCGACATGGGCTTATAAGCTTTGACATCCAAGTCCTTTTTCATATGATCCATCATGGTAGCCCTTGGTATTCCAAGTTCAGCAGAACGTTTTCTGGTGGATTTCTTGGGAGACTGTTGCAGTGATTCCTGAACACCAGCACACGTTTCCTTTCGTGTTTCAGGCCTGCCACTTCTTGCCTGATCCAGAACGCTACCTGTTTCAAAAACTTTCTTCCCCCACGGATACAGATTACGTCTTGATGGCGCGGGCTTTCCAAATCTTTCTGTGAAAGCACTTCGAACATCTTCCATAGTCATGTCATTCCTGATGCGGTCGTGAACCCAAACAGCAGCAATTAAGCGCTCCTCAACAGTAAATACACTGATGTCAGTCATAACCTGAAAAAATAAATTGTTTTAACAACATTAGAATATTAAAATCAATCATATTTAACAGCAGTAAAATATTAAAAATAGAGTGTCCTGGGACTTTTCGGACACCCTGTATATATATATCAATTTGTAACATGTCTTCTTCCTTAGATTAACGGTGGAAAGCCAAGATGTAATATAGTGTTTTGTTTTTAAATCCTCGAAACAATGGAAAACAACTGATGATCCCTTGAAAAATAAATTATTGGTAATATAGTAAATTCGAGAGCGAGTTGATGCAGTGATTGCAGGTGATTAAATAACTTACTGACTATATGGTTTTCAAACGAATGATAAAAAATATTTTTTGTATAGTTTTAAAGTTAAAAACTTCAAGACTATATATATATATATATATAATATATATATATATATATATATATATATATATATATATAATATTATTATTAATCCACTTTTAAGAAGCACGGAGAGACAATGAAATTCAAAATGTGAGGTTCGAAAGAACAACCACCTGCGTATTTGTATTCCTTTTTTAAAATAAACAAATATTTATTTATTTTAAGTTTCAAATAAAAAATCCCTTATCAGGATTTGTTTTTTAAAACAATACTGAAGAGGGCATTTTTACAAGCCGAAAATTTGAAAGTTTAAATAAATAAATTATTGTTTATTTAAAAAATACAAACACGCACGTGGTCGTTCTTTCTAATCTCACCTTTTGGATTTCATTGTCTCCGTGCTTCTTAAAAGTGAATTACTACTAATATTGCACATTTGCGCATGAACAGCGCTTACCACTAGACTGACAATATACAATGACCACCTTCGACAAACAAACACTGCTAAATGACATCATGGTACATAAGAAAAGAAAAAAAAAGAAAAACTAATATAAAATATTGTATTGTTTTTTTTTAATCCTGATGAGGGCTTTTTCATAAGCCGTAAATTTGAAACTTTAAATAAAAAAATATTTGTTTATTTAAACTAATACATATACGCACGTGTTCATTGTTTCTAACATCACATTTTGAATATAAACACACACACACACACACACACACATATATATATATAATTACCATTAGCATATAAGCGACGTTCTTTGTGTAAACAAATCGAGCGGAGGTATTTCAGACGATATCAAAACATCGTTAAACTCACTACTCGTTCAAGCAGCCGCCAATAGCGTAATGGTTAGGAGCCTTGACTGCCGTACAAACGGTCGGGTTTCAATCCTGGCTTGAGGTAGTTGCCTGTCTAGCCGCACTGATGAGCTGTGAAACAGCGAAACAGTACTGTATGTGGATGACTATAGTGCTCCTCACCTTGAGTTGAGCATATTGAGAAGTGAAACACGAATTACCATTAGCATATAAGCGACGTTCTTTGTGTAAACAAATCGAGCGGAGGTATTTCAGACGATATCAAAACATCGTTAAACTCACTACTCGTTCAAGCAGCCGCCAATAGCGTAATGGTTAGGAGCCTTGACTGCCGTACAAACGGTCGGGTTTCAATCCTGGCTTGAGGTAGTTGCCTGTCTAGCCGCACTGATGAGCTGTGAAACAGCGAAACAGTACTGTATGTGGATGACTATAGTGCTCCTCACCTTGAGTTGAGCATATTGAGAAGTGAAACACGAATTACCATTAGCATATAAGCGACGTTCTTTGTGTAAACAAATCGAGCGGAGGTATTTCAGACGATATCAAAACATCGTTAAACTCACTACTCGTTCAAGCAGCCGCCAATAGCGTAATGGTTAGGAGCCTTGACTGCCGTACAAACGGTCGGGTTTCAATCCTGGCTTGAGGTAGTTGCCTGTCTAGCCGCACTGATGAGCTGTGAAACAGCGAAACAGTACTGTATGTGGATGACTATAGTGCTCCTCACCTTGAGTTGAGCATATTGAGAAGTGAAACACGAATTACCATTAGCATATAAGCGACGTTCTTTGTGTAAACAAATCGAGCGGAGGTATTTCAGACGATATCAAAACATCGTTAAACTCACTACTCGTTCAAGCAGCCGCCAATAGCGTAATGGTTAGGAGCCTTGACTGCCGTACAAACGGTCGGGTTTCAATCCTGGCTTGAGGTAGTTGCCTGTCTAGCCGCACTGATGAGCTGTGAAACAGCGAAACAGTACTGTATGTGGATGACTATATATATATATATATATATAGATATAGAGAGAGAGAGAGAGAGAGAGTGGAGATGGTAATTAATAAAAACTAAAGAAAGTGCTCAATACTGTTGTGAAGCGAATATGTGTTTTATTTTTAATTACCGTATCTTTCTGTTAAGTTACATTATTGTTTCGGCTACACGGGCGTTTTTTTTTGACCGTCTGTAACGTCCTCAGACTTTTACAGAAAGGACGCTACAGACGGCAAAAAAAAACGGCCGTGTAGCCGAAACAATAATGTAACTCAACAGAAAGATACAGTAATAAAAAATAAAACGCATATATATATATATATATATATATATATATATATATATATATATATATATATATATATATATATCCTTTGAGATTTGAAAAAAAAATCACTCGACCACCGATCGACTGTGAGGGAAAATTTACTCGCCCAAAATTATTTTTACTCGTCCGACTTTATGTCTTTGTTTCAGTCAATAAGAGTAAATAATTTTACAACAATTCAAGAAATTACCGTGCGTAAAATCTAACAAGAAAATATTGTTTGACTCTTGTAAATCAACTATTTTATTACTAGAAACATTTCTGTAAATATTCAACAAAACGTTAAAATACAACACCAGTCTCTTTATATAGCATCATTCATATTATTGTTCCATAGAAATAAGAATCATTTCTTCGGATGCTGATACGTAGTATCAAAATGACAATTGAAATATAAATAATTTAAGACTGTGTTTATTGGTACAGTTAGAAAACGAATATATCCAACTTTATACACAAAGAAAGCATAATGTAAAACCACACCCTTGAAATAAATATATTTTAAAATGCAAAACAAATATTAGAGATTCATTTTTTAATTAAAACATTTCAATATGAAGTCTCTAATTTAATAATATTCTGAAACACACAATCATCCCAGCAGCTCAAAAGAATCAGAAATAGTTACTTACAATAATTACTGAACAAAACTCGAAGCGAGATCATAATAAAAATGGACATTTAGCATCATATAGCATTGAACATTTCAGCGAAATTTATATAGATTAACCTAGTAATTAAATAGCTTTGTTAATGAAACAAAAAGGGTTTTTATACATTTTTTCTATATTTTTATTTTTTTACAAGGCAAGTCGAAATATTATATCATGTATAACATGTTACTAATAATCAAACGTCTTGATATTTTTATGTGTTTACAATTTTATATTTCATGTCCAGATTTGTTTATATCCTGATAAATTTCTACCGTCCCTGGAACAAATAATGTTTGTTTACGAAGAAACAAAACTTAAGCGAAAACTGATTACTTACTTGTTGTATAATTTAATTTTTGGTGCGTGCTTGACGGAACGATGCGTTTTTTTCTTCTTTCAAATGTTCGTCTTTACTTTTGTAAGAATGAAATGTATGTAGTTGTAGCGTCGAAGAATTTTTTTTCCAAATGAATTTCAAAATCAGAGAGATAAATGAAGGCAACATTTTGACTACACGCCGAATGTGTAAATTGACCTCTTGTTGACCTTTAGCGTGACCACTATTTTTTCAATACGATATTCCAACGGTCTCACAGCCAGAGATGAAAGAATTCACAAATGATGTGACATAAGTCATTCTAAGCCACCGCATATTTGAGGGTCGTAAATTAATGAGTTTTCCCCGTTTCTTTATTCAAAGAAATTTTATCGACTGGCGGGCGAGTGATTTACGACTTTTAGTCGCCCCAAGTAATTTTCAATCGACTGTGGCGATCTGTCGTGTAAGTCTCAAAGGCTATATATATATATATATATATATAGATATATTTAATTTGTCTTTACATAAGCAGTAATGTGTCGCTAAACAGTCATGAGCATGTTTCGGTGTTCTAGTATTTAGTAACTAGAGACCTCTTCAGACAACAACGCTTATATTCAGAGGCGGAATTCTTAATAAAAAACGCAAATCAACTTTCAGCAAAAGGTTTTTTTGGTAGCATTTTGCTGAAAGTTGAGTTTCGTTTTTCATAAAAAAATTCCGTTTTTGAATATTAGTAGTAATCCACTTTTAAGAGGCACGGAGACAATGAATTGTTGCCTGAAGGGGTCTCTACTTACTAAGTACTAGAAGACCGAAATATGCTCATGGCTGTGTAGTAACTAATTATTGCTTATATAAAGACAAATTGAAAGTGTAACTTGCTCTAGTTCCGTATTGAGCACTATTGTATTAACCTCGTTATACTTCATTGGTTACCTTACCTCTGGAAAATAGCACAATCAAATTAACTGTAAAATATATTAAATGTAAGATTTAGCGTAATCCAAAGGTTTCGCGTCTGCTACTGAAAGCTGTTTGACTAGCACATTTGCGATGAGATTATATATAGAACATAATTATGGTAAAATCATTCAAACTCTTTGATATGGTACAAGTGCAGAATAGTTAATAAAGCATAAACCCCTTATCGTTTTCATCGTAAAAATCTTTTTTCTGGTTGTTTATATTGTTGTATTGTGACGTACCAAAAATGGTGTGTAATTGTGTAATGGGGAATCATAACACCATATATCGATATGTACTTGGGACAAAGGGTTCATCCTGATGTGTGTACGTGTCACTAATAATCTATTGTTGATTCTTCACTCTCTGAACCCGAAATTACCTTGTAGCTGTCTATTTATGTGATATTTATATCTAATTGTTCATGTGTGTGTGTGTGTGTGTGTGTGTGTGTGTGTGTGTGTGTGTGTGTGTGTGTGTGTGTGTGTGTGTGTGTGTGCGTGTGTGTGTGTGATACATGTATTTTTGGGCATACCTTCATGCATCTTTGATCTTGGTCAACCTGGAATTCATCTCGTTCTTGGAGGGGAGGCTGGAACCTTTTTGGACGAATAATCATTCACTTCCAAGAACGCTGGTTGGTTTTAAATAGTCTTTTTTAATTCACTTTCCAGGAATCGATCGCAGAAGAATGGAAAGTTAATATCTTTGCTTGCGTGGTTAATTCTATGTTTCTATTTTCACATACGTCAGCCCCTCCCCAGTGAAGGATATGGAGACGACCTGTTAAACCGTCCGCTCTGGTCAACGTTCAAATTCCAACTCCAATGATCTCCAGCAAACCTGATCCACGTAACATACATGTAGATCCGATCAGCTGACCAGACCTCCCGTTAAACTTGTCTATGATATGAGTTAACCATATTTTGACAGTTTTTTTTATCAATATTCTATGTATTCATTTCCTATCCATCTCTCCAGTTAGATAGATAGATAGATAGATAGATCGAGATGAATAGATACAGAAATAGATAAATAGATAGATCGAGAGATACATCGGTAATACATATATAGATAAATAGATAGATCGACAGATCAATAACTAACAAATACTTTACTGTGTTCGACCTATTATATAACAATATTATTATCTAGAAACGCATTCTTAAATGGGCTTTGTTACCTATTGTGTTCTGAAATCGTCTATGCATTTTGCCTTTTAATAGCTCAGTATTTGAAATTATTTATGAAAACTAAAATCATATTTTTTTCAATTAGCGACGAACTAATGCACATTGGTTTTGGTTTAAAAAAGAAATATATCTTGACTTGCTTCACTATTTCGAATCAAGGACAAGGAAACTATTAAAACGTGCATTATTAATGTTTGCTAAAATCTATAAGGATATTACACGGAGGTTTCAGAGTAATTCGAAAATAAAATAAAATGCAATAAACCTAAATTTAAATATTCTGAAATATTAAAGGAATCATAATCATAATCGGTGATTGTGTCGAAAGTTGGAAAAATTGGATTGGTTGGTTGTTTTTCTTTTACGGCATATCAACCCTTTTTAGGTCATTTAATACCGAATCCAATGATTTGAAAGACATTTTTTGAATAGTATATATTTTTTTTCAAGTCAGTCTCTATTTAATCTATGGTTAGGACCCTAACGGGTACTACCACTCCGGGTCATATTGGACCTGGGAGCAATAGCCCCACACTCCCCAAAACCCGCAAGCTAGGACCCCACCATTGGATAAAGTTTAAGGTCATATCCAGGACAGAAAACTTTGGTATCGTCCTATCACTAATATATATATATATATATATATATATATATATATATATATATATATATATATATATATGTGTGTGTGTGTGTATGTGTGTGTGTGTGTGTGTGTTTTGTTTTTCAAAATTCTTACATCACTTGAGTAAGGTTAGCATTTGTGTATGTTTAACTGGAGCGCAGATGTAGTCCATATGGGAAACTATGAACATGGGGGCGGTTGGGAGCTACCCATCACATCTTAGAGGATAAACAAAAAGAGCATTTCAGAGCGTTTAGTTGCAGGAATCAGAATAGAAAACAAAAACAGAACGAAAATCGTTTTGGCATGATGAAATACGAAAGGATTCGTGTGGAAAATTGTGAATTATAAGCAAAGATCGAGCGACAACGGGGAAAAATAGTAAAAGAAAAATAATCGAACGATGAAATAGGCAAACAAATAATACAAAAATGGAGGATTGTTATGACAGAGACCGGAAGTTGGTCGCGACTTCCGGTTACTTCCGTCATTGGAAAGTATTCTATTTTGATAGGGAATACTATAACGAGATCGACAAAGAGAGAGACAGAGAGAAAGAAAGAAAGAGAGAAAGAGAGAGAGAGAGGGGGGAGGGAGTTGTGGAATACAGAGAGGAAAAGAAAGAAAAATTGGAGAACTAAATTGATAAACAAAAATATAGAGTTTCAGACAATAAGAGACCACTAGACATTTAAAAAATCAATTATTATACTAAATCTTAATTAATACAAGTTTTTTGTAGACTTTCTCTACTATGCTAGAAAATTACACATTTTTTTTTATTACATTTTCACCCCAAACAAGGCACATTGCCACTTTGGTGTAAGGGGCTACTATCAGGGGCAACAGCTACAGGGGTACTATGTAGGGAGTTGGGCATCAAGATGTCGGTTCACGTTACACTTGGACTTCTGCGTGTCAGTACAGTTGGGGAAGCAGGGGCCTGGAATGGAATTCCAAAGTCCAGCGGTTCTGGGGAAGAAACTATTGGAGTAGAAATATTTTTTACATCTAGGAATCTCTACTCTGTGGGTGTGGAATTTAGCTGCCTGTCGGGTGTGTCGAGGGGGTTTACATCGTGGGGGCACAAGTACTTGCAGTTCGTCAGAGCATTCGCCGTTAGAATACTTGTAGAACAAGAAGAGGGACGCAAAATTTCGTCGATGGGACAGGGGCTGAAGCTTAGATGACAGTTCACGACCTATCAGATTTTCGACTCTCTTTTGAACCTTGTCTAGGAGCGAGAGACTAGTAGCAGATGTACCAGTCCACAGATGACAACAATACTCCATACATAGACTAATGGTGGCCTTATAGATGTTCAGGATACTTTCGGGTGTTAGTAGTTTTCTAGCACGGTAGAGAGAGCCCATCTTCTTCGCAGCGGTCCTGGCAATGCTCTCAATGTAATTGTTCCAGCTCATGTTTCTTGCGAACGTTAGGCCCAAGAGTTTGAAAGATGTGCTTTCAGATAAAGAGTCAGTGGCCATTGCTATTGGTGGTAGAGAAGGTTTCTTGTAATCATTGAAGGAAACAAGTTCAGTCTTAGCAGCATTGAATGTTATCATCCAGTTTTGTCCACATTACACTACAGATCTGAGGTAATCCTTTAGTGTTTCTGCCATTTCTTTAGATATGTGTTCATTTGTTTTCCTGTCGTGCCTGTTATAGAGTGTGGTGCGAGAGTATCTGAGAGTATCTTATACATTTACAAAATCGGTATTCTCACATGCATGGAGTATCGTTACTACATCTGTGCTGGTGCATCTACAGCAATTTTCAACGTCGAAGATAGTGTCAAAAACATGGCCTCTGATCTAATAGGTCCGGCATTATTGCGCAGGCTTCAACATGTGTCCCATCGACGCAATGTTGCTTATTTGAGCTTGGGTTTAATGAAATGTGCCCTACGAGTGGGAAAACGAGGAGGAAGAAAGATTGAAATATATAAAAACCGATAGGAACATGTGATATTTTAAATTTAAAAAAAACATGTAATAATGTGGCCCGAGCAATATCAGCAATATCAGATAGCTCTACTTGGATAAGACCATATTTTAGAAAGAAGTGAAAAGATAAATTGTTTTTTTTTTTTGCAGAGTATCAACCCCTTTTGGGTTATTTAATGTCAGATCCAGTTATTTTGGAAATAGTATTCATGTTGCATCCAGTTATTTTGTAAGAAGGTTTTTATTCGTCAAGCTCTTTGTATCTTTAATCGCTAGTTTGTAGTGTTTGGTTTTGGTTGATTTATAGTGGATCTTATCGTTTTTGTTCCCTGCCTTGCAAAACATGAGTTTTGTAATGGGAGAGAGGAAAAAAGGTTACAGTATTGATGTTAGGTACATTTTAAGTAAAGAAACCAATCAGGAAGTGTGGGATAAAGAAAGAGAAAAGGAGGACATGGTTAGAAAGAAAAAGAGGGGGAAAGAGGGTTGTTGTTTTTGGTTTTGCAGAACATAATTAAGTTTTGAAAAGGAAGTAGAAAAACAAAAAGCATCTATGTTAGGTGCATTTCGTCTCAGGAAGACAATATCTCCAGACAGCCTGATCTGGTAGCACCAGGAAAAGATAAAGAATTGATGAATTGGAACAACTATATCGACGGCATTGCCAAGACTTCTTTGAAGAAGATGGGCTTTTTCTAACGTGCTAGAAAGTTCCTTACACCTATATGTATTCTGTATTTCTACAAAGCCACCATTAGACCATGAGTATCGTTGCCACCCGTGTGCTCGCGCATCTGTTATTAGTCAGTCACTCCTAGACAGGATTAAAAGTAACAAAGTCGCCAACCTATTAGGTCCCGTACTGTCAACCTAACTCCAACCTCTGTCGCCACGACGAACAGTTACATTCCTGTGCCTATTTTACAAGTATTTTAAAAGAAGGCGCTCCGATGAACTTCAAGCACCCGTACCCCCTCGGTGTAAATACTTTCGACTAACTTGACAAGCAGCAAAATCCCACCCTTCCACTAATGATCTCTAGATGCCGGAAAAAGTTCTTTTCATATATTTTCTTCTCTCGAACTACCAATCTTTGTATTTTCTGTCACGATCACTGTGTCCTTGGCAGTACTGACATACAAAAGTTCAAGTGTGATGTGAACAGATATCTTGCTGCTCAACTCCCTGCATAGTATCCCTGCAAATTTTGTTCCAAATAGTAGCCCCTTAAATCCAAGTTGCTATGTGCTTTGTTTGGGAGGAAAAAGCAATAAAAAATGATAAATGTAATAATATTAACACAAGTATATTTCTCCTACGTGGTCTTGCTGGTAATACAATTATTAGTATTTAATATATAATTATGAATAAATAATAATAATAATAATAATAATAATAATAATAATAATAATAAGTTATTAGTACTAAATATATAATTTTCAATAATAAGAATAATAATTAGTTATTAGTACTAAATATATGATTATAAATAATAATAATAATAATAATAATAATAAGTTATTAGTACTAAATATATAATTTTCAATAATAAGAATAATAATTAGTTATTAGTACTAAATATATAATTATAAATAATAATAATAATAATAATAATAATAATAATAATAAGTTCTTAGCAGTAAATACAAATTTCTAAATAATAATAATGATAATAATAAGTTATTTGTACTAAATATATAATTTTCAATAATAAGAATAATAATTAGTTATTAGTACTAAAAATATAATTATAAATAATAATAATAATAAGTTATTAGTACTAAATATATAATTTTCAATAATAAGAATAATAATTAGTTATTAGTACTAAATATATAATTAAAAATAATAATAATAATAATAATAATAATAAGTTCTTAGCAGTAAATATAAAATTCTAAATAATAATAATGATAATAATAAGTAATTTGTACTAAATATATAATTATAAATAATAATAATAATAATAATAAGTTATTAGTACTAAATATATAATTTTCAATAATAAGAATAATAATTAGTTGTTAGTACTAAATATATAATTATAAATAATAATAATAATAATAATAATAATAATAATAATAATAATAATAATAAGTTCTTAGCAGTAAATATAAAATTCTAAATAATAATAATGATAATAATAAGTAATTTGTACTAAATATATAATTATAAATAATAATAATAATAATAATAATAATAATAAGTTATTAGTACTAAATATATAATTATAAATAATAATAATAATAATAATAATAATAATAATAATAATAATAATAATAATTATCAGAACCTGTGGAAATTCGTTAAAAAATTTTATCACATTACAAACAAAATTAATAAAACATGAGATAAAACAAACAATGAATTTAAAACAATTTTTAGCAAATCTTTTTTAAACCTATTAAAGCTAAAATGAATCGATTTAACACATTTAGATTTTTTTTCAATCGAAATTCAACACACAACACATTTTCTTGTTTTGTTTTAAACGATTCTTTTATATAATTTATAAAGGGGCAAATGTCAAGTCACTTGCACAATGTTTTCTAAATAAAAAAAACACTTTCATAAAAAAATACTTACAGTCTTCTCTCATCATGACTTTTTAAAAATTTGTAAATAAAATAGCCAATTTGAACCTGTATACAGAAAGCCATGTTCTTTTTTTTAATTTTGGAGAAGAAATGGTTTTAATGACTTTAAGCTGATAAAGAGCGACTGTAAAGGGAGGTAATTCGATTCTCATTAATTAATGTTTGCGATGATGTTTCTGCGACGCTGGATGTACGGAACAAGTAAATTGATATTTAGATAATAATAATAATAATAATAATAATAATAATAATAATAATAATAATAATAATAATAATAATAATAATAATATGATCCAAGGACATGATTAATTGTTTCAGAATTTTAGATAGTGAACGGTCACTGTACTTTTTGTACTGCGGTTTCTCGCCGTTACATGCTCTATTCAGAATCGCTCGGCCAGAAGTCGGTAATCTGGACAAGTGCGTTGAGGGGCAGGCAGACCACCAAGCATAACAAATTTCTTCGAATCACGGTTCGCTGATCAAATCTAACGCTTGATGAGGCGGAAGATATCATTGGCCGGATCATTATGCCAAGGTAAATAAAACACACACAAACACACAAACACACACATATATATATATACACACATATATATATATATATGTTTGTGTGTGTGTTGTCGTTGTTTCCGCTTTAAAAACAATAACGTGGATAATTTGCACGCAAAGGATCAGTATTATTTTACCGCAAAATACGAATCTAGGTCAAGCAGAACACTCACTTTATTATGCATTGTGTAAGTTGGACATGTTTGTATGTTTCTCTGTAGATGATTCACTCTGAAACTAATTAACCGATCATGATGATTTATGGACCGCTGATGTGAGATGCAAGGGCCGAGATGTTGACCATATTGTGTTCATTTTTATTTTCATGCAAAGAAGATAAGAGGGAGAGTGCGAGTAATACGTAAAATTTCAACAATAATATCAGACATCAGTTAATAAATATCCCCTTGATTTTAACTTTATTTGAAGACCTTAAATGGGTTTCACAGAAGGGAGTTATGGGAAGAACTGTTTATTTGTAAATATAAAATATATCAGATTCGCATTGAATTTGTTTATACTGATTAGACACCTGCTTTCAAGAGACACACAAACAATCCACCTCAGCCAAAATTCCAGACATGCCTTTAGTCATTTTTATGTGCACTGTATGAAAAGCACCATTTACGTGAGGGACTAGACGATTATCAAAGATTGCTGGGACAAGTCGATTGGCAGTATGGAAATAGTGCAGGTGAAACATAACAAAATGGAAAAAGCATCCACCTACAAACCACCTCCAGTCTCGTTCGAATGGTCTGCCTACTGCACTGCGGCTAGTAAATCTCTGGTTATTGCTGACTTCAATAGGTATAGTAAAACGTGGGGTGAAGACCACACTTATAGGGACAGAGAGCTCGTCCAAAAATAGGTTTTATTGCATGAGCTAACCATACTGAACAAAGCTAAGTATAAACCAACTTTTATCAGCGCTTACTGGAAGAAAGGTTATAACATTGATTTGACATTTATTTCCGAATTCAAACACAATTCTAAGATATAGACAGGGCAGCCAATACCCAAGTCTCAACATTGTACCATGGTAGTCGAATTACAACCAGTAGTTCAGTCTATCACCATCAAACCCAAGCATCGATTCAACTATCGTAAAACTAACTGGGAAAGTTTTGCACTGGATCTAGACTATAGTTTCAAGTGAGTATTAATCTTTTCAATCCTTTGTATGGGAGTGTGCAAAGAACAACATCCCAAGAAGATACGAAGTGAACTTCGTTTCTGCTCTCGATGACCTAAGTAAATTTATCTACGATCAGTGCATGGCAACTAACTACTGTGATCCCTTTTATGTGCATATGCTTCACCTCAGCTAATCATTGTTGAGCTCATAAAGCGACGCTAGGACAATGTTTGAGAGAAATCGTCAGTAACATCGAGATGACTCATAACTAGGGCTAGGACAACAGCATATTTTTTTCGTTAGTTTGACTCTCTGGTGTGTATACGTTCATATCATATGCTTTTATTTAGAATGATGTAGTTATCGGTTGATTATCTGTGTTTAACTGTGTCGGATATATACTCGAGAGTCAAAACAATGAAAAGAATATACTGTTATAATAGCCCTACACATAACAGCAAGGCGGTCTGGACAATAGTAAATAAACTGAATGATGTTAACTAATCCTAGCAACGAATGGCCGAGATAACTCATACCAAGTTTCCAATCAACTGCTGTTGAACAGCAAACCATTGAACAAGGAAGGCGAATGCCTGAAGCAGATGAGGATTGCAATAAAAGTAGTAATGGAACAATCAGATGACATCTTCCTACCATTTACAATGTAGGAACTTAAAGCTTCTATGAAACATCTTAAACACGGCTACCCATCGGGTTTAGATGGCAGCAGTATTAAGACGATACAACACTTTGGCCTAAGTACACTCTAATAGGTTCTGGTGATCCATAACATCTTCACCACCGAGTATCAAATCCCTAAGATCTGGAGAAAAGTCACAGTAACTGCTCTTTTAAACTAGAGAAAGGCCTGAGCTTAGCTACCGACTTGTATATAAGTTCTATGAACGGCTCATCTTCACACGAATTGCCCCAACTGTGAAGTCTCATCAAACTCCTGACGAATCTAATTTTCGACTTGTTAAGTCATACGTGAACCAAATATTGAACGCAGTACATGAATTATAGATTCTAAGCTAGACCGGTCAATAAAAAAAATATAGTCACATTGATGTAATAAACGGTTCAGTTTGTGCACCTAAAACTAGTGATGGGTGGATTTGAATATATTTTATTGATTTCGATTCAATTGCCGATTTTTTCTGAATACCTGACTCCGAAACCGATTCTGATTCTAAATTCGCCAACAAAAATTGGTATCATTTCATTGTTTTAAGTGTATGGATTTAGCCGCGAGTTTTCAGATTACTTTTGAATTAAGATATAATTTTATTTTTTATTAGAGTAACTTCTAAATGTTTTTCGTGGTATCCAAAGTTTGGATGAACTCGTCCCAGAAGTTGAATCTGTAATTATTTTACTTGTAATTTTTATGTATTATTTATTGTTTTCTTCATAAATCTAAAATTAAAAAAAAATTGATTTTATTATCAATAACAACAAAAAATAGTAATTATTTAACAAACCAAAAATTAAAAGAAAAGACTTAAAAAAAATTCTTGTCAGCATTCATGAGGCATTCTAAATTCCATCCAGTTCAATTCGGTCGCAAGAACGTGACTGGTCTGCACTCTCGACATTATTCTTTTCATAACGTCTTTTTGGGAACGAATCCTCATTGACATGCAAATCAATTCATATCACACTAACTCTCCCCATAATCCTTAAATTTCACCTTAAAACCTCGTTCTAAGATCGGCAATCACATCAACTTCAAAAACTGTTGAATACGACAAGCTTCTCAAACACCGCTAGACTTAACTAGGTTCTCAAACACCGTTGGACTTTACTAGGTTCTCAATCACCGTTGGACTTTACTAGGTTCTCAAATACCGTTGGACTTTACTAGGTTCTCAAACACCGTTGGACTTTACTAGGTTCTCAAACACCGTTGGGCTTTACTGGCTTCTCAAACACAAAAATGTTAGTCGAATTGTAATTCTCCATTATACAACGAATATCAGGAAAATGCTTGACTCGAATCACATTTCAATCTTTCTATATCTCGATGCTTTCAAATTGCAAAGTTCGACGTGAATCGCGTAATATTTCCATTTCACGTCGCTTTCAATCTTTAGAAGGCGCTTTCGTCTCGGTCGCATCGACTTTATATTTCATATCGAAATAGCTTGTAATTAAAAAAAGGGATTCTTGCCAGAGTTCGTACGGCATTCTAAATTCCGATCTGTTTAACCCGGCCCCAAGAACTCTGCTGCACTGTTCTCCTGACATTAGTTCTTTTATATCGTCATTTTGGGGACGAAACCTCATTGATATGCAAGTCAATGTATATCACACTACAGAATAGTAAATAAGTTTGTTTTACGATTCCGATTCGAATATCCTTGAAAATTCCGATTTTTCAGGTTTTTGATCCTGATTTCGAATTCTTGCCCGACTACTATCTAAAAAGAATGTCGAATTTCTAAAAATGTGTTTTCTGTCAATTAAATTCTAATATATCAAACACGTTGTCACTGGACTGATCCCTCACAGAGTTTCATATGGACCAATGCCAATAATTAATGTCGAATAGAGCACTGCCGAGGAATACCAAAAAAAAAACCTGATCAATTACTATTATAATCGCTGTTGATGTTTCGAAAATAGAATTTTAAATGTTAAAATAATATGAAGAAACATGTAAAAAATGTATTGAGACGAATTGGGTGTTTCACACACAAAACCACGGAAGAAATTTATCGGAAATGCGAAATTGCAACGTTAGAACATAAATAATAACTAAGATTTAGTGATGACATCAGGTGATCTTAATGTTACGTGTATTCATGACGTAATTAAAAAGAGATAGATTTTGAGATACGTACAGTTTTGTTTTGTTTTGTTTTTGTTAGGGTTTGTAGTCAGAGGGATAGATTTAGATCAGTTTGCATGGAAGATTTCGTCTCCGCGTTTGGAAGACAGAGAAACTCGACCTTATCATAACGTAGGAATTAAAAGACACCATTCGCAAGCTAAGAAATGTAATGCCACAGAAACGTATGGAATGCTTCTGACTGTTTATGGACCATCTTGCATGAATCCAGCATCCGTTTTTAGTGGCATAAGAAGTTCAAGGAAGGCAGAGAGTTCGAGAAGGATGATGAGAGGTGTGGGGGAGTAAGAAAGTCAGAACACCAGAGTTTATTGGTCAAATAAAGAATGTCATGGATAAGGACCGTCGTGTGTCTATAGAGACAATAAGTGCACAGTTTGGCGTCAGTGTAGGAACTGTACATAAATTATTCGAGATGAAGATGCAGAGGATTTGCGCGAAATTTGTCGCAAGGGTGCTCCATACTTGAAATAGACTAGTTGACCAATATGAGCATCAAGACAATTTTTACGCTCTCTATAGTTCAGACTTTAATGCCTACAACTTTTGGTTACTTCTTAAGCTCAAGGAAAACCTTAGAGGTGGTTTTAATGAGACAATTGAGAAAATGAAAGATGCTGTGATGAGGGTCATTGCTGCGCTCACAATAGAGGACTTCCGTGAAGCCTTCCATAAGTTGTTGCAACGGTAAAACAAGTGTATTGCAACTGAAGGAGATTGAGTCGATGGGGACTAGATTTTTATGTGTGTACTATCAATAAAAGTGCCCGCCCGAAAAAAGTCTGAAAAGTTATGTATGACATAAGCATGTACGTGAAAACACAGCATCTACATGAAAACATAGATGATGTATAGAGAAGTATGTAACTATTTGTGGAGCAATTCTCTTAAGTAATCAATGGTCACCCTTTGATTTCACTATTTTAAATCATCTCATAACATTTTTCATCATCCATCTGGCAATCCCATTAACTTTGACCCCCGAGTGGGTTCTAGCATTGGTAAGTTACTCATTAGTAAAAAAAAGAAAAAAAAATGTTTGTTGTTTCTGGGAGATTTTTAATAAAAAAAATTACATATGGTACAATCAAGAAATAATGGCGTCCCCTATGATTGGGGGTCATGGGTGAGGAATAATTTCATTGAAGGAGGAAATTTGTCTGCGATGGTAACTCGTTAACCACCATGCGTCGTGTTGGGCCACCAGTTCCCCCGCCCAATTATGATACGGCTGCGTGTCCATCAATTAATACACTTATCACCTTGGCACATACGATTTGGCATTTACTGCGGTTCATTTTTACAGTAAATGATACTTGGAATAATGGTCTTATTATAGACTGATCAAGCTATGAAGAGTAGGGGTCGCAGTTGCGCGAAAAAAAGAGGGCCATGTGTAAGCGATTACAAAAAACATTTCTTGTACATTTTCACAATTTGTATTGGTTGATGTTTGTTTTAGTATTTTATTTGTTTATGCTATTTTTGTAGATATGCTTGTGAGGAGAATTTTCATTTTATTTTCATCTGTGGTATTTTCTGTAGTCATTCATGAAAAAAGCTAGACGATTGTTCAAAAGCGTTTATGTATATATACATCATAGTGCTCTTGGTCTGTCTGTCTGTCTGTCTGTCTATCAGTTGGTGCTACATTTTTTCGGAAACTACTGGGCCTATGTAGATTATATGAACTTTTGTTACATTGTTTTAGTCTCCCCGACAAAAGGATAGTGGACATGAAAATTCGCCCTTGTCCGTTCGTCTGTTTGTACGTTCCTCTGTCGGCACTATTCTCAATAGGTACGCCTTGGAATTTTTTTAAATTTTGCACGAACATTAAAGTAAAAGTTTGAGTAAAAAAAATAACAGGACGGATTTTCCGGGAAAACTCCAGTTGCCCCCCCCCCACCAGGGGTGCTTTTCGAGTTAAAATGGCTAAAATTGCCACTTTTGTGCTTATTAAAAAAAAACTAATGCTTTGGGTTTTTATGAAATTTTCTGAAAAGTTGTAAATAACTGATTTACATAATTTGTTTGGTCTTTACTTGTCGAAAATTCTTGGGTGTGCTCCAGGCGCTTTTTTAGGCCTAATAAAATCACTCCATTTTTTAGGACATTTTTACCATATTTGCCCAAAATTTGCCCAAAATTTGCCCAAAATTCTCTGTGTATGTCTATATTACATCTTACATTGTGCTGAACACAAATTTAAACATGTTAAGGCCTTGGGGATTTTTGGGGGCCATTAGAAGTGTTCTATTATCTGTTTGTAGTGAAAAAAACAAAAACAAAAAACAAACTAACGACAAAAACAAACAATAGGGTTTTTACCTTAGAAATTACGGCCCTCTGATAATATATACGAACTCCTGACAAAATAAAATATCCTATTTAATATATGATAAGTTTCAGCGAACTATGTATAATGGTATTTATTCGGTGCTGAATTAGGGATTAATATGGATTAATTTAAATTAGTCACTACAATACCACAGAAAAACTAATAACAAACTTAGTCCAATCTAAACATCAATTTGGTATCAAGCATTCATCTAAGTCAACGGCTTATAACTTTTTTAACGGGATAAACACTTGGGTAGATTTATCTATCTATATATATATATATATATATATATATATATATATATATATATATATATATAAAGGCGAAAATATGTGTATGTATGTATGTTTGTATGTCTCGCAAAATCTTTCGACACGGGCCATGGATTTTCGCCAGATAGGTATCATTTTTAAGCTCCAACCTTCCCCCGACAAATATCGAAAAATTGGCCAAAAAGATTAATTTCTTCACCCTAAAATCATCATTTTTGTACAGGGAGGGGTGGCGAGAAAATCGTTCCTTCATTTTCTCTGCTCCTGCTACTAAGACAATGACATCATATTTGACCTAGAAAACGTTGACGTAAATTTCAACCACCTGCAACTGTTTTTAAAGGTTTAATTTTATACGTTATTAGGTGTATGTCTCTTTGGCGTAGAGGTAACGTGTCGGCCATTTTTTTCCCGCCTTAGCCTCGATGCTTCGGGTTCGAGCCTGTCTTTCTACCTAAACTTTTTTTCCTCTTTTACATCTTTTTCCCCCTTTTTTACGTTTTTTCGCTGTTTTGCTATGTTTTGGTTTTTCCAATTTTTCTTAACATCATGTTTTTTATGATCTTAAAACAGGGTCACCCTCTCCTACATACACACCCTTAAACACCCGGGCAACGCCGGGTACCCCCGCTAGTATTCATATACATCTCAAAGATAATGTCTGTCAAAAAAAACATCCAAAAGACAACTCTTGAAAAGAAGTACATACCGCGATTAGCGCCATTTTTTTTTTGAGAAAATAAAGACCATTCTTTTATCCGATTTTTTTTTTTTTTACACATCCAGATCGTAGCTTCCGATGCGAATTCATACGGCATAAGAACATCTATTTTACTTTGAAGGCGAAAGCGCATGCGTCTGGTACGCTCTTACTAGCGGAGAAGAACTACTCGCAAGTATTAATGAAAAGCGTTGGGAGTAATTTTTGCAATAACGATGATTGTTTAAATTACAAACCGACAATAATAACAATTTATGAATCGAAGGAGGAGTCGCTTACACATACAGATAACAGATTACAGAAATTGGAAACTCGTCCTCCTAAATTATCATTGGAAGCTTGGGATATGCTATTTGTTTTAAATGTCATGCCGATGGACTGCGTAGATTGTTTCTGAAGTCTGTGATTTCCTGAGGACATGGCAATAGTGCCTTTACGTACAGAAGTTAAGATGAAAAAGCACTTTGTTGACTATTGTAAGAAAACTTCCAATAAAACATGAAAAGATAAAGAAAAATGTGATGAACGATGATCTTATTAAAAAACTGTTAAAAAGATCATGTTTAAAAATATCCAGTAGCATATTCTATCTACCATCATGTAGTAGTGTATATTAATCGCATGTTTTGCGACGGTTTTATGTTGAGCATCCAGGTATATTAATTTTCAAGTAAAATGAAAACATCGTCTTTGAGAAAAGTTGTTTTATCTTGTTATAGGACTTTGTTTTCAACTGGCAAAAAGGAGGAAGATACTACAAACATATTATGTACATTATCAGATGATAATCAAATTATAAAGTCATATAAAAAAAAACTGTATATTTTTTAAAACATTTAATTTCATCTTTCCATATTAGAAAAAGAAAATATGGCGCAATCACAATTTGTTCACACCGGCTCTCGCCTGATCACCAAAGTTAAGTTGAGCCTGGCCAGTACCAAATAGGTGACCATTTGGGAAGACTAGGCGCTGTATGTACCTTCTGGAAAGGTTGAGCGTGAGGCTAACACCCTCACCCCGAAAAAATATCGTTGATACAAAAACATCTACGAAGTTGTAAATGGCCTGTGCCTCTCCAGGGGCTCAAGGATCTGGATGGAGTTATCCAGGCATATATGGCATAATCACCTTGACACATCGTTTCTCGCCAGATCTCCGAAGCTAAGCAACGTTGAGCCTGGCCAGTACCAGATGGGTAGCCATTTGGGAAGGCAAGGTTCTGTATGTATCGCGAAGTAAAATACAAAGTTGAGAAACTGGCCCGGCCTATTATTCTCTCGAGGGTAGATGGGACTCTCTTAAGCCGTGGTAGGCAACTCATTTAATGATGGCGTCACGAGAAAAAAATAACTTGGCGAAGCATCAAGTATTCAGCTACCGACAATATATGAATTACTCTACAAACTCGTGTATTGAGTTCAATCTCGGCTACGGCTGTGCTGGACATGGATATGGACATGGATATGGACATCCAACTATAGCAAAGATCCTTTACCCGTATGAAACCAGAGAGGTCTTAAAATGTGATACTGTTACCATATCTGGCGGGAGCTACTCGCAGCACCCTATACTGCATTGAAAAGGTTCAAAATTGGCTTCGAACCTAGTAGGTGGTGCCCTTTTTACTTCCCTGCAATCTCTCACATAAGAGACTTTGCGAGCCAATCTCGGTTCTATTACTATTTTCATGGCAAGTGATCGTCTGAGCTTTAATCTATGGTCCACGTTGCTAAGGTTTCAGAAAACTCCGTCTTACTACAACGACTATCCACATTTTCCACCACTCTTTATCTGTGTCTAAATCTAAACGCAAAATACATGAACAAAGTTTTCTCCCTGAAACCTTTCGCCTGTGGAACTCTTTTGCGCTGACTTGCTTTCCAGCTGACTACAATATTGTCGTCTTCAAGTTTACTGCAAACAATTTATTGTTAAGCTGCCACCTAAATAATTCATTTCTACCTTATTTCCACCACTAAGTAATATTATGCTCTTGTCTCAGTGACAACCGCATAGCCATTAAGGTTTAACCTTGTGTAGCATTCGAACCTTGAATGTGGTGACTCTTACGTAAAAATAAATAGATAACACCAAGAGTCTTATACGTAGTTACGTCTTTTTGGGGCCATTAGAAGTGGTCTATTATCTCTTTGAAGTGAACAAAGCGGAAAAAAACACAAACAACTTACGACAAAAAGAAACAATAAGGTACTTGTATAAATTTCGGAGACGTTGATTTCGCAGTATCGGATAACGATACATTATTCGCTGCCAGTAAATTCAATATACAACGACAACGTTTTTGTATCTATTATGGACTTTCAACTAAAATTTTCATACAAAATGAATACCGTATAAAGTTACTACAATATATAATAATAACAACAAAAATAGCGAAAATGATAATCATAATTATAATAATATTTATAAACAAACAAATACATGAAAAATAATTTAGTATATTACACAATGAGAATAAACATCACAATTAAATCTTAGTCATCTCCGATCACAAACAAATAAAGAAAACTTTTGCTGAAACAACACAGAAACAGCTACGCACTTGACGATTGACCACAATAAATTGATATGTAAATAACTAAGAATCTGATTGGTTGAGTAGTAATCTTAATACTACGGAAAACACGAAACAACATAAATTCCATGCAATTTCGTGACAACTCCTTATGTGGATAAAACGCAGGAAATTCTGTGAGGCTTAATTGCCATAATAAAACTTAATATATACATGTGCATGTACATGTTTGCGTGTGTGTTTTTGCATCGTGATTGAGAGACTTAGTTGTTTCCAATTTCGTAGAGAAAAGCAAAATTTCAAATTAGAAGTTCCACTTTCCAGCGCCACATGAAATGCCTAGGTAACGAGGAATCTATTTAGTACAACGAGCCAAACCACATTTGAAAGCTTCAAATTGGTTTATGGCGAAATAGCAACCCCGCCTCGTCAATATTACACGCAATTATTTGACAGAAAGAGGGGCACTGTACAAGGCGGAACGAACCCGGATACATAAAAGCCTTTCAGAAAACAAAAAATCAGAGTTCAAAGATTTATATATCACGAGAGGAAATTAGTGAAAGTCAGGGTTAAAAATGGCATAAACTAGCTTAATGGCATAAACGCCAAATATAAAGCATTTAATAATCGTAAAGATTGCGTTTAATAGTTCAGGTGGAATTACATATGACCCGGAACTTAATACTAATAAGCTAACTTTTTTTTTAGAATACTTCTATTACGAGCATTTATTATTATACAAAAGCTGCGTAAATCAAAATATATTTCAGTATTGCATTATTTTGACCTATTAGCGTCACATTAAGTAATAATGATATAATTATTATAACATTGCTTTTGAATGTTTAAGATGAGGATTTGTAATTTGTGCTATTTTTATTATTCGAACTATACAAGTAAAAATCTTGTCAAACTCGAGAATCTTTTGGTCAACTCGGGAATCTTTCTGTCGAAGATCTGCATATACTTTTGAATCGAATCCTTTATTAAACACATGAAGATGTACTTAAATAATACTCGTAAAATTAATTCCTATAGCAGAAGCAATTTATATATAGTATCTAATATATTTTCTCATTTTTTATTATCATGCTGTTCTCCGATTTGCCTCCAGCATATCATTCCTTATGCCAATGTTTTCTATTTCTAATCGGAATGCTTTTAAAGCCAGTGTTGTCTTTGTCTCGTTATTTTTCTACAATGCCAGCTGTTTCTCCTCTTCTGATGAGAAGCATCTGACTTCGAAATATTATTGTCTAAAGGGTTTTGTTTTTATTACTTAAATTTTCACCCCAAACAAGGCACAGTGCTACTTTGAAGTAGGGAGCTACTATCGGCGACATAAGTTGCAAGGGTATTATGAAGGGAGATGGGTAGCAAGATGTCTGTTCACATTACATTTGAACTTCTGCATGTCAGTACAGTTGGGAAAGCAAAATCCATGAATGGATTTCCAAAGTCAGCAGTTCTGGGGAAGAAAATATTGGAGTAGAAGGTTTTCTTACACCTAGTGATCTTAACAGTGAAGAGGTGGGATTTAGCTGCTTGTCGGGTTTATCGGAGGTATTCACGTCCAGGGGGTACAAGTGCTTGTAGTTTGTCATTCCTTGTTTTCTTTTTGTAACCCCTATTAAATTGATAATGCAATAAACCTCCTTTGTAACTTTACTCATTATCTTTTTAATTTGTTCTCTCTCTCTCTCTCTCTCTCTCTCTCTCTATATATATATATATATATATATATATATATATATATTATATTATATATATATATATATTATATTATATATATATATATACTAGCAGGGAGACACGACGTTGCTCGGGACTGAATGATGCTCAATGAATATTTCACACTGCTATATTTTTATTGTCATCGAAATCCGTGAAATCGCCTGGGAGGAAGCTTCACATACCTTCATGCATTAACTCAGTCCAAAATATGTTATTCTACATTGCACTGTAGAGAACCTATTTTTTCTTTTATAAAATTATTTTATATAAACCTCTTTCACGTTAATAAAAAAAAAAGCACTAAGAAATTTACGTGCGATGTTTGAACCTAAAAACCACCTCATAGAAAACCAAAAAAAAATAACATAAATTTTCAGGTCTCATAAAATCCTTTGCAGTTAATGAAAAAATTAGAAATTGACGCGGGGCATTTGAAACTAAAGACGACGTCATGCAAAAAAAAAAAAAGAAAAAAAAACGCTATCAACTTACGCACGGTAGAATTTCTACGGCCCGTTGTTCTGTCATTCTTGTTAAACAATATGGAAACTAGCTTTACCGATGATAGATAAATTAAAATAACGGTTTCGATTATCGATTATCGGTACTTATCGGGGGTATTCTGAGACAAAACTTAAATAAGATCACTCCCAAACTCATACGCTGAAGTTCTGTGAATTTTAAAGAAAATCCGTTCAGTCGTTTCGGAGTCTATAAAGAAGGAACTTACACACAGAGACAAAGTTGCATTCATATATATATATATATATATATATATATATATATATATATATATATATATATATATATATATGTAATAGAAGCTCTTTAGAGTCTTTTCACAACTGAAATTCAACTATAAACCCTCCTCACACTACCACACGACCTCCCTCTCTATTTAATACCCCCCAAATAACTTTCTATCCATTCCTGTAAGTTTAAACTTCAGTCCACCTATAAATTCCGATGAAATTGGTACTCTACCTCATCTCCTGGGGCGAAAATCCAATGGAAACAGTAATGTAAATTTATTGTGGGCTCAAAAAAATATATATATGTATATATATATAACAATTTACTCGATTAAAAACGTTATGGTAATTAAAGCTTCTAATGTTGACGTCGTGCTCCGGACATTTACGTATAAAACTTTATACAAAGTATAATAAGAATCAAGATTTTATTAAGTTATACCATTTACCTTGAATCATTATTCTATTTAGCTGGGTACAATAATAATATCGTTTTTTTTTTACGTTCAACTATATATATATATATATATATATATATATATATATATATATATATATATATAAAGCTGAATGGCTGTGTGTGTATGTGTGTGGATGTGTCTGGTCACGAATAGGCTCCTATATGGTTGACTATTTTAAAAAACTGAATACATATAATGATAAAAGATGTAACGAGACACAGGAATGAGTATGTTTGATCTGGCAGAACGGTGGTTCATTAAAATTGTGGGGTCTGGGTTCGCGCCTGGTCCACAAAGTATGGAAATAAAAATAAAAAAAACGTTTACAAGTGTTTTTGATATAGATGTACATAAGAATACTTTGATAAGTATGTTTTAACTTAAATAGGGATGGTATCATAAAATTGTGGGGTCGGCGTTGCGCCTGGCCTCCATAGAATGGAAATAGACACAAACTTTAATAAAGACTTTTCATATCTATCTGCGTAAGTATACTTTGATAAATATGTTTCAGTTTGAAAAAATATTGTATAATAAAATTATGGGGTGTTCGTTCGCGCCTGACCTCCATAGAATAGAAATATGTCACAAAGTTTAACAAGGTTTTTTAATATAGATCCACACAATATTGTGATAAGTGTTTCAATGTGAACAGGTATGGTAAAATAAATTATGGGGTTCATCTATTTTATTTTTACTTTCATCATATTTTGCTTTGGTTTTTATACCCCCAAATTCTATATCTATCTTATTGTTACTTTCATAATATTTTGATTTAGTTTTGATAGCCCATATTCGAAGCTATCTTTTTACAACCCTTCCTTTTCATAACGTATCATACTTTAATAAAGTCCATTTTCTGTAGGCTGTTTTGGAACCCAGTTAACGACACACATTCAGCTTTATATTATACTAGCGAGGGGTACCCGGCGTTGCCCGGGTGTTTGTAGGGGTGTGTGGTGTTAAATAAAAAAGAAACCGGGGGGGTAGGATGGAGCCCGAACCCCTGAGGCGAAGTTTGAAAATAAAATCGGCCAGCCAGAAGTGAAAGATATTTGAAAGTCGTCGAGCGTTACGACGACGACGATGACGATGTAAGCATTGTTATAAGCGAAGTAAGAAAAGAAAACAACGTTTTAATTAAGCGGGGGGGAGGGTAAAACACAAAAAAAATAACGTAAAGCAAATGAACGAACGTTACGTGAAAAGTGGCTTAAATAATACAGGGTTCAATATTTAAATTTAAAAAACGAAAAAAAAAACCCATCTCACACCACGATTCGAACCCAAAACGTGTAGATAATGAACCAAGCCGTTAACCACCTGCGCTAAAGCGGCGTATATAAAGTCTGCTCGGTTTCTCAACTATTTAAAGTAAATCAAGTAACGATGTCATGACGTCATCTGACGCATGCATTGTTGACCCTCCCCCCTGTCGAATCTCTCTCTCTCTCTCTCGCTCTCTCTCTCTCTCTCTCTCTCTCTCTCTCTCTCTCTCTCTCTCTCTCTCTCTCTCTCTCTCTCTCTGCCTTACTCTTAAGACTGGAAAATCGCGTCTGGCTGTTTTTATTTTTAAAAAAATCTTCGATCGTTAATATTTTTTGTAAGCGTATTTTTTTTTTTACTTCACTTTTTTTTTTACTTATTTTTCGTTTAACTATCATATCTACCTATTTTGAATGTGGTAATAACTTTGGTAACGTTGCCATCGCGTAGAAGTTCATAGTTTAGCTTTAATTAATTTTTTTTTTACCGATAAAAACATTTTTAAATTGTAAATTCCGACGGCCATTAGAGGTTGCTGACGTCAAGATAACGTGACATGACGCAGCGGGTTTTAAATACAAGTTGACCCAAAATAAATGGCCGCGTGTATACTTTATGTATAAGAGTTGGTGGCCGTATATTTGGGGGCAGTTGTAAATCGATTTAAAAACATGTAATGTTTAACATTGAAATGTCACATTTTTGGGACCCCCCTGCAGAAAATCGATCAGTTGACGCATGGTCATTTTGGGCCGAGTTTTCGATATTTGTCGTCCGAAAGGTGGGGCTTTTATATGAGACCAAGGTTGTGAATTTTTGTTGTGTCTGTCGAAAGTTTTTAGCAGACACACAAACATATATATATACATACAAACACACACATACATTTTCGCTTTTATATATATAGATAATATATATATTTATATATATATATATATATGATAGAAAAATCGTATTGAAAATGTATTGAAATTTAAAAAAATATATATAAACTGAATTAAGTGAGTAAATTATATTTATGAGAAATAAATATTATTTTTCTCCATATATTCCTTGTTTCAAACAATAAATTCTTAACTTCAATACATTTGTATATATTTTATCTACAGATTTTACTTTAATCATTAAACGTATATATATATATATATATATATATATATATATATATATATATATATTTAAAAGAGTGTAGCTATCAACAATTGTGGGTTTTTGTTAAAGGTTTTCATCGTATTTTTATTTTAAAATAGTTTTATAACGCGTTTCGAGCTTAGGGTGTGCTCTCTTCAGATGTTTTCGTGAAAAGTTTTTCTTTAAAATGGGAGTTTGTAGAGTTACCTCCGCTGATATTAAATGTGTTTTTCAGAGTGATGTGTGGTCTCAGACATTCTGACTCCAACTCCAGTTGGAGTCACAATGTCTGAATCATCATTATGCCAGATCAAACATACCCATTCCTGTGTCTCGATACATCTTCTATCATCATATAGTTTTCTCTAATAGTCAAGCATATGGGAGCCTATTCGTGACCAGATACACACACAGACGTTCAGCTTTATATTATAAGATATATATATATATATATATATATATATATATATATATATATATACGTTTAATGATTAAAGTAAAATCTGTACATTAAAATATATAAAAATATATATGATAGAAAAATTTTATTGAAAATTTATTCAAATTTATAAAAAAAAAACAAATATATAATCCTGTAAGGAGTACAAATAAACATGAGAGACCTTATTCCGCGGAGTTTCGAAAAATGCAATTCTTCTCATCAGAGGAAAGAGGTTTGCAAAATGTGAAATAAATTTTGCATGTTAATACATTGAAAGAAACTGCTAATATGAAATTAATCATATTTGCATCAAAAGAAGTCATTCAAACAGTTAGTGACTTTTTATAGGGATCCAAAGAGATTAAGAAAGCAGGAAATGGAAAAACAAAAGGAGAAAATGGATATGGAAAAATTCCAATGAATAAGAAGGTAAAATCCAAAACAATATATATATATATATATATATATATATATATATATATATATATATATATATATATATATGGTTGGTTGTTTTTTTGTTGTTGTTTTTTTTTTGTTTTACGGTATATCAACCCTTTTCACGGTTTTTTAATGCCGAATCCAAAGATTTTGAAGAAAATTTTTTTAATAGAATATGTTTGTTGTTTTCAAGTCGGTTTCTATTTAACCCTAACAGGTGCTACCACTCCAGGTGAGAGTGGCCCTGGGAGTTAAAAGGTGGCTCCACACTCCACAAAGCCCGCAAGCTGGTGCCTCCCCATGGATATAGTTTGAGGTCATACCCAAGACCCGAAAGGGGAGGATGACTTTCAAAAATATTGACGAAAAAGCAACCCGCTCTGTAGAAAACTGCCCAGTTGAAGGGGAAGATATTAATGTTTTTTGCCCAGCTTTCGATATTTGTCGTTTGAAAGGTCGAACATTAAAACGAACCTGATCTGGTAAATATCCGTCGCCTCTGTCGAAAGTTTTAGGCAGACATGCAAACATACATACGTACATACATTTATATATTGGTAACTAAAAATTTTCGACCCACACCGATTAAAAAGTTTGCCCTATCTCTGAATACCCTTTACGTAAAATTTCAAATGTCTAGACCACAAATTGTGTGAGTAATTTGGTAGACACCGCAGAGATCAATTTATTATGACCCCTTAACATTTATTGTTTTGGGCTCAACATCAAACTATTAAGTTAGATCCACGTCCAAGGAACCTATATCTAAAATTTCGAGTGTTTAGACCCAAAATTGGCGGAGGAGTTTGATAGAGTTCTCAAAGGTAAAATTGTTGAACTTTGACCGCTTACTCGCCAAATCTCTGGCTGAAACCCGATCATATAGATTTTCCCAAATCTCAGTACCCTGTATATCAAATTTCGAGTCTGGAGACTTACAATTGAGAGAGTTATTGCGTAGGGAAATGTAGACACACAGACTCACATATACACAGACACGTTCACTTTTATAGATATACTAGCATGGGTGCCCGGCGTTGCCCGTGTATTTGGAGATGTATGTTGAGCAAAAAAAAAATAAATAAATAAGTGGTCAATTTTTTTTTAAATTTGACCCCGATTATGACCCCTTAAAATTTATTGTTTTAGGGTCAACTTTAGTTATAAAGGTAGATCTATGTCCAATGAATCTTTATCTAAAAATTTAAGTGTTTAGACCGAAAATTGTCGCAGAAGTTTGGTAGAGTTCTCAAAGGTCAAATCGTTGAACTTTGACCCCTTAATCGTCAAATTTCTGGACGAAAATCGACTACATGGATTTCTTCAAATCTCAGTACCTTGTATATCAAATTTCGATATATATATATATATATATATATATATATATATATATATATATATATATATATATATAGCCAGTAGAGTTTAGTTTCCTAGAAGTACATCCAATGAAACAACATGTGTCTACCAAAAGAGTGCTCAATGAGTGAACAGAGCAGGTATATAAAATTTATTTATACAAACATTGATGGCTACATATGTGCATACATGTTTCTGTAATCACCCGCGTTGGGGGATTACGTCTTCAGGCCAAGAATTACCGTCGAAACTGATATTTCAACCAAATACATTTTCCTATTTCGTTTGTCAAGTTAGAATGTAACCTGGGCGGGAGTCATAAAACGGTGAGAGGACAAGTGAGGTCTTTGAAGATAATAAACATCTTTTTCATTTCCCTTTCCCCTTATCCAACCCATCTTTTGGTTTTTATGGCATAAGGTACTTGAGAATTTAGTTTTTTTGTCTTGGAGTCTGTAAATTAAGAACATTATCTATGGTCACTAAGTACTGACCGGTGCCTTTCAATCTACACCCATCCACACACATACATGCAACACACACACAACACACACATACACATACACAGACACACCCACACACACACACACACTCACGTTAATACATATATTCAAAAGCGAATTTCTGCTGTTCGTTTTATTTTACTCACACACACGTACTGAAACTAGGCAATAAGTATAAATTAAAATAAGGCGAATAAAACAAAAACAAAAAAATAAATAAAAATGAAAATAAAAAACAAATAAACAAACAAAATAAGAATAAACATAAAAAACAAAAGTTATCTAAACCCCACATGTACATATATATATATATATATTAATATATTAATATACTCCTACACTTTGCTACACCCGCGCATATATACACACACACATACAGACATACATAGACATATAATGGCATTTTTCTTACTTCAGTAGCGTGATAACCCCTTCATATATGAAATAGCATGCCACTACACTCCAGACGGGTGTATATATATATATATATATATATATATATATATACATACACACACATATATATATATATATATATATATATATATATATATATATATATATATATATAACATACATACAAACAACATTCGGACACCCATACATTCTTGTAATCTACATTGCAACAACAATCATATACGAGACAGCCTATTTCAATAGTTCAGAAATATATATGCATATACATATACATATACATACATGTACATATACAAATACATCCATATACAAACATACGCACAGATATATAGATACACACATACATATATATACACAAACATACATGCATACATAAATACACTTATACATACATACTCACACAAAATACCGACATATGTATATATATATATATACCCTGCCACCAAATGATACATCTAAAGTAGAAACAGACATGAATTCATTTACTACATAAATTCCCTTTTTCTATCAAACTCCACACGTATAGTTATATTTCATCGACCCACCCGCTTGTTACATTTTCCTAAGTTGTAGGTTTTTTTACTACGTAAAATTCATACTACGTAAATTTTTTTATAGTGAATTCAGCATGAAGTTCATAGGCCTATCTTCATATTAAGCAAGCACTTTTTCGATGGCTAGGCAGATATACATAAGATGTATAACGATACAATAATAATATATAATAACATATGACAGAAATCAGAGTATTTAGGTTATACAAGCTTATATAGTGTAGTACTTACCTTCATCTTTATTTATTCACCCTAATTTCTTTATTCCCTTTTCTTTCATTCACCCTTCATTCCTTACTTTCTTTTATCTATTTATTCATTTATCCTTTTTTTTAATTAATTTTCCTACCCAGGTATATAAAGATCATATATCCATACATGCATACACCCAAAAATACCCATATGCATACATTATTACGAGGTTCATTCAAAACAATCTCTTACTTGTTTGGTTCAAATATACCTTCATACAGGTATTTATTTAGGTTAGTAATATTATAACTGCTTGATGAAGTAGAATATTAAGCGACTTATGTAATCCATACGGGTAGGATCATAGTTGCGACCTCACTTATCCTCATTTGGGAGGGGGTATTTGATGAGGTTAGTTGTACTCATAGTTGTTCTGGTCTACTAATTTAGAGTTCTTTAAGTGCGTGTATTCTGAAATGTTTGCAGGATATAGCAGTTTCTTGTTTAACATTTAATAATTTATCCCTGTCTTTAAACCTAGTTATCTCAAGTTTTTTCTGATAAGCATAATGGATATAGTGAGATCAATGAGTGGCAAGTATTGGCCCTCCTAATAATCTTCCATTCTATACTAGGTGTTTTATTTTCTCTAACTAATTTCCAGTAATATAACGATAAGGAAGTGTCCTTTTCATATGTTTGATTACTCATAGGAAAATGTATTTGGTTGAAATATCAGTTTCGACGGTAATTCTTGGCCTGAAGACGTAATCCCCAACGCGGGTGATTACAGAAACATGTATGCACATATGTAGCCATTAATGTTTGTATAAATAAAGACCTCACTTGTCCTCTCACCGTTTTATGACACCCACCCAGGTTACATTCTAACTTGACAAACGAAATAGGAAAATGTATTTGGTTGAAATATCAGTTTCGACGGTAATTCTTGGCCTGAAGACGTAATCCCCCAACGCGGGTGATTACAGAAACATGTATGCACATATGTAGCCATCAATGTTTGTATAAATAAATTTAATATATATATATATATTTAATTCATAAGCTGAAAAGCTATAGCAAACATCTGTATGAGTACTTTAACCATAGTTCCTGATTTCAAAAGGCGAAAAATTAAAAGATACATCTGCCTTACTTTAATGCTAGGTTTATTTATGGTGTCTTTTACATTTAATAAAAACCCTTCCCAATATTTGTCGATGAGGAAACCTTGTTTGATAAAAAACTACATGTAATAATTATTCTCCGTAACTTGATGCCTACCACAATAAAAACACTGTTTTCCGAAACGATCGTACAAATAATTTATTTTGTTGTTGTTCCTTCTTATGAAACGGATTTTTAATTAAATTATAATTTGATTTTTAAATTATCAATCACATTACTAAATATATATATATATATATATATATATATATATATATATACGTACACGCCCACACACATACACACACACGCGCGCGCATATATATATATACATATACGCCCACACACATACACACACATACACACACACACACATGTATATATACATATATATATATGTAATGATTTCGCCTTTTTATATCTAGTGAATAAAATTGTAATCAGATAAGGGAAAACTTCCTATGTAGTCTTATCCACCCAACAAAACTACCAAACAACATACTTAAGATGAAACATTCTGTATTTTACTTCATACGAAAAAACAAAATACATTTAATCTTATATTTCCTTCTTCGTCATTTTTTCCTACTTTATTTATTTTTGTTTGTCCGTTGTGTTCTTCCCTTTGTTCTTTTATTGTTCTTTTCTTTCTTCGTTTCTTTCTTCTTTTCTTTCTTCTTTTCTTTTCTTTCTTCGTTTCTTTCTTCTTCGTCCTCTTAACCATATTTTGCTTCCGTTCTTTGGATTTCTTTTACGTGTTTTTCGTCTTCTTCCTTGTCATCGTACTTATCCTCATGGTTTTCTTTCTTCTTTAAGAATAATTCTTTCTCTCTTTTTAATACTTTTGCATCGTCCTTTTTTTTCTTGTTTTTCCTCTCCTTTTTCCTTTCTTGTTTTTCCTCTCCTTTTTCCTTTCTCGTTTTTCCTCTCCTTTTTTCCTTCTCGTTTTTCCTCTCCTTTTTTCTTTCTCGTTTTTCCTCTCCTTTTTTCTTTCTTGTTTTTCCCCTTCTTTTTTTCTTTCTTGTTTTTCCTCTCCTTTTTTTCTTTCTTGTTTTCCTCTCCTTTTTTTCTTTCTTGTTCTTCCTCTATTTTTTCTTTCTTGTTTTTCCTCTCTATTTTTTCTTTCTTGTTTTTCCTCTCCTTTTTTTCTTTCTTGTTTTCCCCTCTTTTTTCTTACTTGTTTTTCCTCCCCTTTTTTCTTTCTTGTTTTTCCCGTCCTTTTTTTTCTTTCTTGTTTTTCCCCTCTTTTTTCTTACTTGTTTTTCCTCCCCTTTTTTTCTTTCTTGTTTTTCCCGTCCTTTTTTTTCCTTCTTGTTTTTCCTCTCCTTTTTTGCTTCTATTTTTCTTATTATTTTGGTTGTTCTTCTCGCACAAAACCAAATATATCTCTGTAGACACTCTCTCACTTTTGTCAACAGCTCATGACAAAACCATTTAGCCGTCTCTCTCCTGACAGCCAAAAATCTCTGATCGTGTCGACAGTCGACGACGGAATCTCCTCCACACTAATTCTGACGGATTGCTCAACCAGAAACACACCCAAAGACACGTTAAGTTTTACAAGAACTCATTTAGCGGAAGTTGATAAACCGCAGGCAAAGTACGAACCTATATCGTTCCTGGTGATAGATGGCCGATAATTTCTTCATCCAGGCCAAATATTTTATCCGTTAAATAAGAGGCGTGTCTTAAAATTAATGTGAATGTAGTCATGGGCAATACATTTTAATTTCGCATGAACCGCATTCTTCTCTGTGAAATAATTTCCTTTCGATTTGTGCTTTTTTTTTTTGATGAGGATTAATAATTCGTATTATTTCGTTTCTTTGGGCTACTGTTCTCATCTTGAACACCATCTTTAAGGCTGACGTTTTTTACAAAGGAGTCACCACTTATCAAGTCTCGAAGGCCACTCGAGGAAAATGGTTATTGAGTGTACAGTAATCAATGAGATAATATCGTAGTAGGCGTTTTTAATGGACATTTGGTAGACATTTGGCGGTTAATCAATAATTTGTTTATGTTGGACTTGAAGACAAACAAGTTTTAGTCAGCTGGGAAACAGGCAAACGGAAGAGTGTTACACAGACGTGCAGTTCTAAGAAAGAAGCATTGTTCGAGGAATCTACGTTTTGATTTAGGCGCAGTTAAAGAGTTGGGAAAGTTAATGACAGTGGTTTCAGCTAGGCAGGTGTTTATTGAGAAAGATTGGCGAAGGGGGACCAGAGATTTGAGCTCAGACGAGCACTTGCCGTGAAAATAACGATTGAAGGGATCTTATGAATAATCTCTGACCTTCTTCATTTTGGTGTTGTCGAACTCGGGAATCTTTCTGTCGAACGCTTTGAATCTGCACAAAATTCATTTCGAACGAAAGTCTTATTAATTACCCGGATATAGCGACAGTCAAAAATACAATTGGGAATTACTTAAGACCTCTACCCAGTCATGACTGACAGAACAACAATAAGCCAATAACACTCAGGATGAGAACACTTATCCGAATAGTACACACTAGTAGAACCAGTGGAAATTCCACGCTAGTAATTTCTACTTTTTTTTTTAATAACAGGTTGGATGATGTACAATTAAAGACTTAACTAAATCACAAAGCTCTTTATCTTCAGGCCCTAATAACTCTGCTAACAATTGTATCAATTTGATGAACTATTCTGATCTTATCTGATTTCGCAGTATTGAGGCAATGTGGTAGCCCTATTTTTTGGAAGTCAATAACACAAGCATTTGCAAATAAAATTCCCAGTAATGTCTGTCCTTAATGGCTTTCAAAAGTTTAGTAATCATCAAAAATAAAGAATGTATTTAAGTTCTAAACCCTTCGGACCCCATATATATATATATATATATATATATATATATATATATATATATGTTTATATATATATATATATATATATATATATAGTTCGAAAACATAGTTACCAAGATGTATCCTCTATTCATAGTTTACGTCAACGCATAAGCGAAACACATACTACTAATAATGGTGTAACAATATTAAACAATATAAAACAATATTAAACAATATTAAACAACATAAAACAACAACGCCCATAAATGCTGACTCTCATTTCATAAATAATTTTACAAGCATTCGTACGTGTCAGAACTCTGATGCTGCTGTTTCTGGCGTTCGGCATAAACACACCTCAACTGTATAATTGCACATTTTTGTTTTGTTTTGTTTTTCGTCCTTCTGAAAATGAGGTGTAGCTTGAAAATTTCGGAACTTAACTAAATATAACTTAATAAATATTTTATGAATTGAAATCATTGAAATCTTTCACTATAGTCCTTATTTTGTTTACCTTTTTCGTGTACAAAACTGTTTTTTGTTTTGTTTTGTTTTTGTCTGCCAAACTGCGTTGTCATAGCCTTCTAAACTCAACTACTTTAACACTATGGACAATGCTCCAGGGAAACAACATCCGCCTCATATACACAGAGACAAACAAAGGTTCACACACACACACACACACACACACACACTACCAAGTAACTGTTAATTTTTGATCTAGAGACTCGAAATTGTATATAAGGAGTATTGAGATCTGGGAATATCTTTTTTATCGGTTTTTCCGTCAGAAATTTGGCTGGCAAGTGGTCAAAGTTATTTTTTATCGGTTTTCACCCAGAAAGTTTGCTGGTACGGAGTCAAAGTTCAACGATTTCAAAGATATATATATATATATATATATATATATATATATATATATATATATATATATATATATACTAGCAGTTCAGACCGGCTTTGCTCGGACCCTATGTGCTGTTCATAACATGTCCCACGTTTGAATACATTGTAAGATTTCAAATGTTTAGACCAAATTTTTCTGAGTTGTTTCGTAGAGTCTGCAGAGGTACATTTTTTTATACTTTGACCTCAAGTTCGACCGCTTAACATTTAATATTTTGGTCTCAAGCCAAAATACAAAGTTTTACCCATGTTCAAGTTTCCTACATCTAGAATTTCAAGTCTTTAGACCCAAAATAAGCGGAGGAACTTGGTAGAGTCAGAAAAATTTGATCCCAACTTTGACCAAATTGGCAGCAAAATTTTCGCCAAAAAGCTGACTAAAATGATTGCCGCATACCTGAATACCCCTTACGTATAAATTTAAAATCTTTAGACCCAGAATTAGCTGAGTAGCTTGCAAGACACCGCAAAGGTCAAATCTTTTGAACATTGACCCATTATTTTAAATGGTTAGACCCAAAATTGGCTGAGTAATTTGGTAGAGACCGAATAGGTCATTTTTTAACCTCTATTTTTACCACTTAACATTTATTTTTTGGGGTTCAACTGAAAATAAAACGTTTTATCCATGTCCAAGTAACCTACAATTTAAGTTTCCAATGTTTAGACCCAAAATTAGCAGTTTAGTAGAGTTTTCAAAGCTGAAATCGTTGAACTTTGACTGCGTACCAGCAAACTTTCTGGGTGAAAACCGATAAAAAATAACTTTGACCACTTGCCAGCCAAGTTTCTGACGGAAAACCAATAAAAAAAGATATTCCCAGATCTCAATACTCCTTATATTAAATTTCGAGTCTCTAGATCAAAAATTAACAGTTACTTGGTAGTGAAATTTAACACAGACAGGCATTTAAACTATATGGCAGTTTAGCCCGGCTTTGCTAGGGCCCTATATACTCTTAATAACTTGTCCTACGTGTGAATACACTTTAAGTAAGATTTCAAATGTTTAGACCAAAATTTTCTGAGTAATTTCGTAAAGACCGCAGAGGTAAATTTTTCCTTACTTTGACCCCAATTTTTACCCCGTTAATATTTAATATTTTGGTCTCAACACAAAATACAAAGTTTTACCCATGTCCAAGTTACCTACATCTAAAATTTCAAGTCTTTAGACCCTAAATTGGCGGAGGAGTTTGGTAGAATCTGCAAAAAGTCAACTCTTTCAACTTTGACCTTTAGGCAGCAAAATTTTCGTCCCCAAACTGATTAACATGCTTGCCGCATGTCTGAATATCCGTTATGTATAAATTTAAAATGTTTAGGCCCAAAATTGGCTGAGTAGTTTTCTAGACACTGCAAAGATCAAATCTTTTTAACTTTGACCCGTTGGCAGGTCACGTTTTTGACCCAAACCGATTCAAAATCTTGTCCTATCTTTGAATACCCTTTATGTAAAATTTGAAATGTTTAAACCAGAAATTGGCTGAGAAATTTGGTAGAGACCACATAGGTCAATTTTTTTAAAACTGTGACCCCATTTTGTCAACTCAACTTGAATTTTTTGAGCTCAAATTAAATTATAAAGTTTTACCCATGTCGAGGTAACCGACATTTTACCGTAAAGGAGGAAAAGAACGTGAAAAAAGTGATGTCTTTGCTGTTACAACCACCGCCAAACCGGAAGTGACGTGGGTTTAAAATAAGGCTAGACAATCGAAAAGAGGGGATAACTTTCGACAATATTGGCGAAAAAAGCGACCCCTCCCTGTAGAAAAGTGCCAAGTTGAAGGTGAAGAATTAATGTTTTTAGCCAATTTTTCGATATTTGTCTACTGAAAGGTCGAGCTTTAAAACGATATAGATCTTGTGAAAATGCGTCGCCACTGTCGACAGTTTTAGGCAGACACACATACATTTATATATTAGTAGCTCAAATTTTCAACCCAAACCAATTAAAAAGTTAGCCCTATCTCTGGATACCCTTTATCTAAAATTTCAAATGTTTAGACCACAAATTGTCTGAGTAATTTGATAGAGACCGCAGCGGTCAATTTTTTTTTAAAATTTAGCCCCTATTACGATCCCTTAAAATTTAACGTTTTGGGCTCAAATCAAGTTATTAAAGTAGATCCAAGTCGAAGGTACCAATATCTAAAATTTCAAGTGTTTAGACCCAAAATTGCCGGAGGAGTTTGGTAGGGTTCTGAGTTTTGGCGTTTTAACAGCTAAATTTCTTACCGAAACCCGATTACAAAGATTTTCCCAAATCTCATTATCCTGTATATCAAATTTCAAGTCTGTAGACTGAAAATTGACAGGAAATGTACACAGACGGACAGACACACACACAGACAGACACACAGATTTACACTTTCACTTTCATATATATACTAGCATTTTAGCCTGGCGTTGCCCGGGTGTTTGGAGGTGTTGAGCAAAAAAAAAAAATGGTAGTAGTAAGGAAGACTCGAACCCGTACCGTGAAGAATGAAAAGAACGTGAAAAAAAGTGATATCTTTTCTGTTATGACCACCGTCAAACCGGAAGTGACGTAGGTTTAAAGTAGGGCTAGACAATCGAAAAGACAGGACGTCTTTCAAAAATATCGGCGAAAAAAGCAGTCCCTGTAGAAAAGTGTCCAGTTGAGGGTGAAGAAATTAATGTTTTTGACAATTTTTCAGTATTTGTCGTCTGCAGGGCAGAGCTTAAAAGGATACTGATATTGTGAAAATCCGTCGCCTCTGTCGAAAGTTTAGGCAGACATGCAAACATACATGCATAACATTTATATATTGGTAGCTCAAATTTTAGACCTAACCGATTAAAAAGTTTGCCCTATCTCTGGATACTCTTTATGTAAAATTTCAAATGTTTAGACCAGAAATTGTCTGAGTAATTTGGAAGAGACCGCAGAGATCATTTTTTTTTAAAATTTGACACCTATTATGACCTCCTAACATTTATTGTTTTGGGCTTAACTTGAGTTATGAAGTAAGATCCATGTCCAAGAAACCTATATCTAAAATTTCAATTGTGCATACCCAAAATTGGCGGAGGAGTTTGGTAGAATTCTTAAAGATCAAATGATGGAACTTTGACCCCTTAACAGCAACGTTTTGGCCGAAAATGGATTAGAAAGATTTTTCCCAAATTTCAGTACCCTGTATATCAAATTTTGAGTCTGTAGACTGAAAATTGACAGAGTTATTTGGTAGGGAAATGTACACAGACAGACAAACACGTATTTTTACTTATATATATATATATATATATATATATATATATATATATATATATATATATATATATATATATATATATATATACTAGCATGGGTGCCCGACGTTGGACGGGTGTGACGTGTATGCTAAGCAAAAAGAAAAACAAACAAAACGGTCAATTTTTTTAAATTTGCCCCCTATTATGACCCCTTAACATTCACTTTTAGGGGCTCCAATCGAGTTATTAAGTTAGATCCATGTCCAAAGAACCTACATCTAAAATTTCATGTGTTTAGACCCAAAATTGTCGGAGGAGTTTGGTAGAGTTTGCAAAGGTCAAATCGTTGAACTTTGCTCCTTTAACAGCCAAATTTCTGGCGGAAAACCAATCACATAGATTTTCTCAAATCTCAGTATCCTGTATATCAAATTTCGAATCCGTAGACTAAAAATCGAGGGAGTTATTGTGTAGGGAAATGTACACACACAGACACACACATACACACAGACAGATACACGGACACGTTCACTTTTATAGATATACAAGCATTTCAGCCCGGCGTTGCCCGGGTGTTTGTAGGTGTATGGTGAGCAAAAACAAAAGAAAAGAGTTAATTTTTTAAAATTGACCCCTATTATGACCCTTGAAAATTTATTGTTTTGGGCTCTAATAAAATTATTAAGATAGATCCATGTCCAAGGAACCTATATCTAAAAGTTCAAGTGTGTACACCCACAATTGTCGGAGGAGTTTGGTAAAGTGCTCAAAGGTCAAATGCTTGAACTTTGACTCCTTAACAGCGAAATTTCTGGTCGAAAACCGATCACATGGAAGAGCGTTTAATTAAAAAAGCCAGGGGCAGAGAAGAGGAGAAATAAGGAAATAGAGAGAGAGAGGGAGGGAAAAAAGAAACGACAGATGGGTAAGTTATTAAGAGAGAAGGAAAGAAAGAAAGAACGAGACAAACCTTTAAATAGATGGGCGGGGTTGGATATGATCCGGCAGTTAATATGAAGATAAAAATATAGAGTATCAAAGATATAAAAATGAATTAACAAATAATTTTTTTAAAAGTCTGAAAAAACTGTTGGATTATTAATTGGATTCTAGTGGTTGAAACATATGTAAATATAAATACATACATGCATATATATATATATATATATATATATATATATATATATATATATATATATATATAAGTAACAATATAATAAATTCTAAAAACGAACTGATCTCTTTCTGTAAACATAAGTCCAAATTTAATTATGGTATTTTGAAATTACAGAGTTATTACTTTAATCTTTCAGATATATAATCCTTCTTTAACATTATCGTTTTTTCTACATATTTTCTTAATACTTTATAACTTAATAATCCTTTATTTTACTTCTTTATTTCTTCTTTGTTTGGTCGGTTTTCTATCTGCAATTTCCGTCTTAGTCTTTAAATATTCCTATCTACCCGCACATCTATATCCTGCATGTATAGTTACTTATATTTTACTATATGCATTTACTTACATTCTTACTTGCTTTATCCTGAATTTGCAGATACCGGGCATCTTCCCCCCTTAATTTTTTTATTTTTTATTTTTATATTTTATTATTTATTTATTATTTATTTTTTATTTATTTATTAATTCTTTTTTTCCATTTAGTGTCTTTTAGCAACTCTTGCTGACATTTTCTTTAGTACATTCCAGTTGACCAATTTTTTGCCCTATATTTTTACCCGCCTTTTAACATCCTTTTTGTCTGGGTCATTTTGACATTTGTTTTTCTAGCTTATATTTCATTCTATCACCATTAAATTTTTTTCCTCTTCTTCTTTCCTGATTTTTCCTCTTCTTTCCTGATCTTTCTTATGTCTCGGCAGTCGTGTGAAAAGCATATCTTACTTTTCTTTTATTAATATTATTGGAATTTTCCCCTTTTCTTTTCTTTGTAAATATTTTTGAATTGTTCCATGGATTTCGGCCTTTTGAATTATTTTGGACCCTCTTCCAATTACGTGATTTCCTTTTACTTGTGCAAATGGAAACTCAATTAACTTTCTTGGGGTTATATTTTTGGATTTTACCGTCATTGGATTATTTACCTTTCACCAGACTATTCATTCACGTGTAATCACCCTTTTCTTCACCCTATTCCCTCTGCTTCACTTTTTGTCATCAAGTAAGATCTTTGACTTACTTGTAGTTTCATCAAATACTTTTGGATGCAAAATCCGATCTCGGATTTTGCTAATTACTACCCTCTGATGAGAAGGAAAATATTTCTTCGAAACTCCGCGGATTAAGGACTATCCAATTATCAAGTGTTTCCTTTTCAGATTAAATAGATTTTTAACTCTTTTTCAATTGTTTTTTTCACATGTTTTATTAACTGTTTGCTCTTATATATATATATATATATATATATATATATATACATATATATATATATATATAAAAGATGTAGTGTTTACCTGAAATAGCCAATGGTAAACTTCAATCTAATATGAATACCAGTATTTATATATAGATAATTTAATCCAAAAAAGCTCAATACAAAATAGAGAGTAGAACTTATTATAAGAGAAAAAAAATTATAACTGTAAGTTGAAATTTACAATCCAAATTTATTGTTCGACTGAATACTCCAAAAAACAATTTACAAATTCTTTCTTCCGCAGAGTTTCAAAGAATGCTATTCTTTCTATGCTTCTAATCAGAGGACAGAAAGAAATCAGCAAAATATATTTGTAGCAATGTTAGAACTTGCTGGTCATGGCATTAAATGAAACCGCAATTTATTATAGTCATAAATTGCAAACATGCACATGTCCTTTAAAAACAACGAGCGAAAAAAATGTGTGAGATGTAAAAACAAATTTATAAGACCAAACCGTCTATAATATTTCAGCTTGCATGAAGATTCACTCAAGGAAATCCGAAAGGCAAAATAATTTTCTTATATATATATATATATATATATATATATATATATATATATATATATATATATATATGTGTGTGTGTGTGTGTGTGTGTGTGCGATGTACGTATGTTTGTGCGTGTATGCTAACATATACATTATGCTGTAGATGGTTACGAACGATTATACTGGAATAATTCTGGTTACATGTTGTGACATGCTCAACACCCGGGAAACGTCGAGTACACCAACTTGAATATATACATGCTATTTTCTATATTTTCATACTAAAATCCTCTCATTTCTCTCTTCCTACCTTTTCAACACGTCAACCAAATGGTTGTCTCCCCCTTTCACAGTACCTTACTTCGTTGTCACTTGCTTAGCATATACAAGTACGCTGCTATTTATACGATCCTTATCGATGCCTTTTGACTCCCCCCTCCTACCTTACAACTTTCTCCCCCCTCTTCGAACTCCTCCCCCTCACCCCTACACACACACACACACACACTCAACAATGAGGACAATCTTTATACGGGACGATGGGTGGGTGAGTCACAAGCGACACCCGATGCTGGCATCGGGTGATATCGGCTCCGCCGATTGCCACTGACACCGCGGCTGATATGGATAAACTATTTACTGACCAATAATAGAGCTTACGGTTCGAAAACGAGTACAAAATGTTTCATTATTTCGAATTTTACGGTAAAGCCTATGTACTTTAAACGCGGTTGTTGGTTGTTGGTTGTTTTGTTTTACGGCATATCAACCCTTTTCAGGTTATTTAATGCCGAATCTGGAGATTTTGAAGAACTCTTTTTTTAATATAGTATATTTGTTTTTTAAGTCGTAATCTATTTAACCCATAGTTGGACCCTAACAGGTGCTACCACTCCGGGTCAGAGTGGACCTGGGAGCAATGGCAATTAAAGGGTGGCTCCACACTCCCTAAGGCCTGCAAGCTGCGGCCCTCACCATCGGATATAGTTTTAGGTCATATCCAGGACCTAAACGCGGTTGTAATAAACCCCTAATTTTGTTGGGTGTCTATATATATCAATATTGTTTCGCCGTTCTCCTTCTCAAGTTGGCCCACGTGGGAGGAATAGTAAAAATATGTATTATGCATCATTCATTTAGTTTTTTTTTTTTTATGAAAGCTCAAACTGTTTAATATTCTAATGTATCAAGATTATCAACGCGGACGTAAATAATTTCAATTGTTTCTCTGAGCACCTGGTAGATTTCCAAGAATAACTATATATTACTTTTTCAGAAGCCCATACATCTAGAAAATGTAATCTATATATCTATAAAAGTGAAAGTGTCTGTCTGTGTGTGGTTGTGTGTGTACATTTCCCTACCAAACTACTCTTTCAATTTTCAGTCTACATACTCGAGATTTGACATAAGGGGTATTTAGATCTAGAAAAATCTTTTTAATTGGATTTCGGCTAAAAATTTGGCTGTCAAGGGTCAAAATTCAACGATTTGACCTTTGAAAACTCTACCAAACTCCTCCGCCAATTTTGGATCTAAACACTTAAAATTTTAGATGTAGATTACTTGGACATGGCCAAACGTTTAATTTTATTTGAGCCAAAAAAATGCATGTTAAATGGTCAGAATTGGGGTCAAAGTTTTTAAAAATTGACCTTTGCGGTCTCTACCAAACTACCGAGCCTATTTCCGGTCTAAACATTTGAAATTTTACATAAAGTGTAAGCAGACATAGGGCAAGCTTTTAATTGATTTTTGGCGAAACATTTGGCTCCCAACGGGTCAAAGTTCAAAAGATATGATCCTTGTGGTCTCTAGCAAACTACTCAGTCAATTTTGGGTCTAAACATTTGAAATATTACATAAAGGGTACTCAGACATACAGCAAGCTTTTTAATCAGGTTTGAGCGGAAATTTGGCTGCGAAAAAGTGAAAGTTGCAAGAGTTAGCTTTGCAGACTCTACCAAACTACTCCGCAATTTTTGGAGCTAAACACTTGAAATTTTGAAAGTATGTTACTTGTACATAAATCAAACTTTATATATATATATATATATATATATATATATATATATATAGTCTTTGAAGTTTTTAACATTTGAAACCACACAAAAAATTATTTTTTATCATTCATCAAAAAAAACATCTAGTCAGTAAGTCATTTAATCACCTGCAATCACTGCATCAACTCTCAAATTTACTATAATACCAATTTTTATATTTTTTAAGGGATCATCAGTTGTTTACCATGAAACACTGTTTCGGGGATTTAAAAACAAAACAGTGTATTACATCATGGCTCCCCAGCAGTGTTGATCAAACACCACCACCCTTAATCTTAGGAAGAAGACAAGTTACAAAAATTTTTTTTTTCCCTAATTTCCTATTCTTAATTGTAATTACTAACCTTTTCCTAGTATAAAAATGAATTTCTTACCTGTGCGATTCATCAATTTCCACATTTAAAATGGATACATTTTTTAATTTTTTAATTTATCATTCTTGTATTTATAAGATTTGGATTAATCCATTTAACTACTTATCACCCCCACTATAGTTAGTAGTTTGTATATTTACATTCTTATTTATTTAAAATTAGATATATATATATATACATACATATGCACATAAAGTTATGAACAGTACATAGGGCCCGAGCAAAGCCGGACTGAACTGCTAGTACATTTAAAAAGCGTTATCAAAGATGTACCCTTTATTAATAGTTTGCTCACGATAATATATTAATACAGTAACCGTTATATGTATATTCAGATTTAATATATAAATATAAAAGTATATAAATATATTAAATATAAAATATACTACTGCCCACGATAATATATTAATACAGTAACCGTTATATGTATATTCAGATTTAATATATAAATATAAAAGTATATAAATATATTAAATATAAAATATACTAAGTACATTAATATAATAAATATCTGTATATACAAATATATTAAATATAAAAATAAATTTAAAGTTGTAAAATTTATTTATATATTAAATATGTTTTTTTTTAAATATGAAAATATAAATATATATTAAACACATAAATATATTAAAGATATGTATATATAAATATATTAAATATAAAAATATATGAAATATATGTATATATTAATATATTGAATATAAAATATATTAAATTTATAAAATATATAAATATATTAAGTATATTAAACATAATTATAAAAACATATTATTAAGTAGTCACTGGGGAAGGTAGATTCCCTCGAAAGTCTTTGGCAAAATTGAATTAAAATGATTTTCGTTTTTCACTTACCAATTAAAAGACATCACAGCATTACTCGGTGTTTCCATGTTTTATTATTAATCTTATTCAATAATAGTTTCAAGGACATGCTTACTTATATGAAATGTTTAATATACGCGCTTACCCCCTTACAAAGCATCCATATTTGACTTGAATACAACAGTGAAGTCACTCTTCTCGAGCTATCGATCGTGGATTTTTCTCAAGTGACGGACAATGCCAGAAAGAACTCGGAGCAAAACCATTTGTAAATCGGATGTCTGGCGATGACATAATGCTCCAAAAATCCAGATCAGAAAAGAATGAGAGAAATTTTGAATTCTGGAATGAAATTGCTAAAAGTATCTCAAACAAGTAAACATAATAGAACAATTAAATTTCGATCAAGGAATGTGGGATGATGTAAATAGTAAAATAAAAAAACAAACAAACAAGTAAAGCAAAGATAATTAGACAGAGAGAAGAGAGCGAAGCCAGCGAGATACTTTTTTTCCTGTCGTTCGATTGGACGCCACCCCATACTGACCGAACTCTATCGCTTGTCAGATTATCCTTTTGTAAAATAAATAAAACTTTGTTGATTGAAGAAGTTTTTGTTTGATTAAAACAACCACGATTGTATATACTTTTACACGCATTTCGTAAAAGTGCGTGTATAAAATTTATACACGAAACATAACATTACCATCACCACCAATATGTTCCAAATTACATTTCACATTTTACAAAGTCTTCTATGATTAAGATGGATTTTAATGAAAGTTTTTAATAAATAAACGAAATGATTTTAATTTTTTTCATTTTGTACAAAAAATACAGTATTTCTCGCTTCCCTAACATTTTCATTTGCAACCTAACGAAATAATGTGCTTTCTTCTAATTGCATATGAATATAAATTTAAATACATTGGTCCCATATAACAAAAAATGCATAAGTTCTGTAAACATGTGCTACACATATCTCTATTCTCTATTTGCGGCTAGATTTAAACGCAAGTTCCACGACTAAATCTTCTTTCCTAGAAGTGTCTGATTGTGACTACTGCATATCATAGTCGTTTCTAGTCCAATGTAAACAAATTCTTATTGAGCCGTTCCCTTAAATAGTTTACCATAGCCCTTATCCCTGAGTGGCTTCCAGGCCTGATAAGTGGTGACCACCGTGTAAAAAAAACAAAAAAAAAACTTCTATCCAATTTTCATCACAGTGCATGCATTAATTCTTATCGTCGAGGGGCCTTCGGGCCTCGATAAACCCTGTGAAATAAATGTTTTTCATATGAGGCGATATACACAAGGGAAGAGGGCTATACTATTTGTAAGGCAGGAGACAAGTAATTGAGAAAGAATTTTAGTGGTGAGGCTTATTGCCACTCAAATTCCAGTAAAGACCAATAGCTGCTGTCAACGAGAAATCAATGGCAAGCAGCTGTTGCGATAATTCAAGTTTACTTGGAAATGTTATCGAAAGAGGTGGAGAGTACTGGAACCCTGGGGAGACTTGTTGTCATTCAGATTCAAGGGAACACTGCAGGCTGTTTCCAGGGAAATACCTCTGATGACCTGTATGAAAGCTCCTTATGAGCCAATAATAATATCGTAATAATTAACAAGCACGGAAAATCCGGCCGAATCGTACACTTTGCTGTTCTAGCTGACCACAGGGTGAATCTCAAAGAAAAGGAGAAACGGAGCAAATGCACATAACTAGCCAGAGATGAAAAGGATATGAAAGATGGAGAAAATTCAAATAATACCTACAGGGTGGCCGAAAAGTCCCAGGACACTATACATGTATTTTTAATAAAACACAGTATTTTTTAATGAAGCACACAGTGGGACTTTTCGGCCAGTGTCCTGGGACTTTTCGGCCACCCTGTATAATAGTGGGAGCACTAGGAACAATTCCGAAAAACTTTGAAAAAAGATTGGGAGAAATTGGAATCAGACTGGAAAAATACAACGAACAACAATAATGAAAACAGCTGAAATATTAAGGAAATCCGTTGAATGTGGAGGCTAACACACACGAACCACAAGCGCAGACCAGACAAACAGCGACAGACACAAAACAGGAAGCCCTTCATGGAACCAACAACATTGAAGCTGCATACCTATAAGTTCTCTAACCCCACCCATCTCCCATTTCCACATCACTGCCCCCTCCCCTAAAAAAAAGAGCGGGACCGTATAGCCAAGTAGTTAAGGAGGAAGGAAAGACCGAGGAGTGAGCACTGACAAGACCTCCACTGTATAAGTGCGAAGAGAACTTGGGGAGATTTATTGTCACTCAAATTCCAGTAAAGACCAATGTCCGATGCCAACGAGAAATCAATGGTAAGCAGCTGTTGCGGCCATGCAAATTTATTTGCAAATGTTATCGAAAGAGGTAGTGAGTTCTGGAAAATCTGAGGAGACTTGTTGTCACTCAGCTTCCAGGGAACACCACCTTGTGAGCCAGTCATAGAACGCTTTATATTCGTATTATTTGAATTATTCCGATCATCCTCTTCATCTTAAGTGGTATTCGCACAGCGTTTCTGTCCATGTTATCTTCGATATGCTTCAAGTGTATCTTATCAAAAAAGGACTAGTTGCGTAGTGGATAAAGTGCTGTGTTTCAGTTGTAATTAACACTCAAAATGCAATTGCGAATTATTTAGAACGTCCGGTTAAATATAGGTTCCGTTCATAATTTCTTTTTTCAGAATCCCAGTTCGACAGAAATATTGCCGAGTTTGACAATATACGCCTGAAGAAGGCCGGAGGTGATATCGACAAAATCATTGAATAAATAACACTCAAGATGAGATCAGCAGTCCAAATAATCCAAATAATATGGATTATCAATCATTGTTTCTAAAATTCAGAAACACTGTCTCTTATTTAATAGTTTTCAAATATCAAACCATATACAAATGTTAACGAAGCAGAGACGTTGCTATTACGTACACTTTTGGCCAACTCAACAAATTTACGTCACAACCAGTGGTGATCGATAACACACAAAAGCAACTTTATGCTGGTTAATTGGATACTATAGTTGAGTCCATGCTTGTAATTTAGATTCTCTAGTAAAATCGATACCAGCGTATGAGACGTTGTTTGAAAATCACGCTGATGCCTTGAAGTTCTGGTTGGAACAACAGAAACAGGTTTTGCTTTAAAGGTTCAAAGACATAGTTGAGATATGGCGACGGAGACGTACGCATTAAACTGGCATTTTTTTTTTTTTTTCAGTTTCAGATTTTAGGGATCCGTCTGGTTTATCAGTGTCGGGTCTCAGGGTAAATTCACACAGCAATGGAACGGAGGCCGCAACCGTGCGTGACTTGACAGAACAAAGAAACAGGCATTTAAAAGGTACAGGATGATGGATCTCTCTCTCTTTGGCTCGCCCCAACCTACAGCTGGCGACTTATGTAGTTATATACTTACATGTGCACATACACACATATACATACACATACATAAACGTACACACTTAACAACACGCGCAGACAGATATACACACATACACAGGCATTTATATATATATATATATATATATATATATATATATGTATGTATATGTGTGTTTGTGTGTGTGTGTGTGTGTGAAATGAACTGTTTTACTTAAAGTTTTTTCGACTTTAATCTCCTTTTCTTTATTGTACTCTTTGTATTGTCCTACGTTGCTATTACGGCATACATACATACTGCACACACACACACGCGCGCGCACAAACACACACGCATGTGCACACACACACGCATGCGCGCGCACACACACACAAAATATATACGCCGATTAAGCTAAACTGAATATTCCGCATTTCATCCACTCTAGGACTCTTCAGACTTATGCGCATAAGCCTGAAGAGTCCTAGAGTAGATGAAACGCGAAATATTTAGTGTAGCTTAATCGCCATATATATTTTATAAATTACTAACTAGCTCTACCTACGTATTGAGCACTTTTGAAGTAAATACTTAAAGTTTACGCATAAATCTATACTTTCGTATATCAATTTTATGCGAGTAAATTAAGTAGTTATATATATATATATATATATATATATGTATATATATACATATATATATATATGTGTTTATGAGGAAATATGCTTATTCGCCCCTATGACAAAAGGAGAGTGACGTGGAAATTCACCCTCGTCCGTTCGTCTGTTCGTCCGTTCTTCTGTTTGCCCGTTCGTCTGTCCGCACTTTTCTCAATAACTACGCTTTGAAATTTGTTTTTTGAAATTTTGCACACACATTAAACATGATATGAGCAAAAAAAAGTAACAGAACGGATTTCCCGGGAAAACTCCGGTTGCCCCCCCCCCTCAGGTGTGCCTTTCGGGTTAATATGGCTAAAATTGGCACCTTTAGTGTTTGATGCCTTGGACTTTTACAAAATTTTCTGAAAAGTTGTAACTAACTGATGTCTATATAATTTTGTTTTTCTACACTTCATGATAACTTTTGGATGTGCCCCACTCCATTTGGGGACTGTTTATCATATTTGTCCAAAATTTTGTGTGTATGACTATTGAGCACTTTTGCATGGTGCTGAACTCAAATTTAAATATGCTGGGCCTTGGGGGCTTTTGGGACTAACTGTGTGTGCGGGGAGGGATGATGACCCTTTTTTTTGCATGGTGCAGAAGTCAAATTTACATATGTTAAGGCCTAAAACGGTACCGTTTGTTCATTTTAACCAGGATTTGATGTCCCCTGGGGACTATTGCGGCTATATGTAGTGGGGAAAATGCTGAACTTAGTCATTTTTATGCGTCGTTCACTGTGCGCTAACGGGGGACCATGCATGCTCCATTGTTTCATTATATTTCACCTTTTATCTATATCAATGCTTTAATTTATGAAACTCGACGTAACTACCGAGCATATATAAACGACAAACATCTATATTTTAAATTTCAAGTTATTGTCCAATTTCCGTTGATTTCTTTAAGCATATAAAAATGTTCAATTCTTGACAGCACCTGTTTCGTAGTGACGAATCGTTCATGTAATTATGATATCAATTTTTTTTTATTATTTATCCTGCCCTTACTCATCAGATGAACAGGAGCTCGTCAACTTTAAAAGAAAATATAGGGATATGGGCATGATTAGAAAATCCGAATATCATAATATATTTTTAGTTATGCAATCTTTGAATTTCCAATAAAATTAAAACATTAACATAATAATTACATGAACCATTCTGCGCTAAGAAACAAGTTCTGTAAAAAATTGGACATATTAAGATGCTTAAAAAGAATAAACGGTATGATGGACAACATTTTGAAATTTGGAATATATATATATATATATATATATATATATATATATATATATATATATATATATATAGCCAGTAGAGTTTAGTTTCCCAGAAGTACATCCAATGAAACAACATGTGTCTACCAAAGAGTGCTCCATGAGTGAACAGAGCAGGTATATTAAATTTATTTATACAAACATTAATGGCTACATATGTGCATACATGTTTCTGTAATCACCCGCGTTGGGGGATTACGTCTTCAGGCCAAGAATTACCGTCGAAAACTCAACTGTGTTTTCGACGGTAATTCTTGGCCTGAAGACGTAATCCCCCAACGCGGGTGATTACAGAAACATGTATGCACATATGTAGCCATTAATGTTTGTATAAATAAATTTAATAATTATATATATATATATATATATATATATATATATATATATATATATATATATATATATATATATATATATATGAGGTCCGAAGGGTTTAGAACTTAAATACATTCTTTATTTTTGATGATTACTAAACTTTTGATAGACATTAAGGACAGACATTACTGGGAATTTTATTTGCAAATGTTTGTGTTATTGACTTCCAAAAAATAGGGCTACCACACTGCCTCAATACTGCGAAATCAGATAAGATCAGAATAGTTCATCAAATTGATACAATTGTTAGCAGAGTTATTAGGGCCTGAAGATACAGAGCTTTGTGATTTAGTTAAGTCCTTAATGGTACATCATCCAACCTGTTATTTTTGTTTTTTTTTATTTACTAGCGTGGAATTTCCACTGGTTCTACTATGTTGTTATATTCAGATAAGTGTTCTCATCGTGAGTGTTATGTATATATATATATATATATATATATATATATATATATATATATATATATATATATATATATTAGAGAGCTAAAAGGAAAACAATAATATACATTCTTTAAGTGGAAATTTATCGGGATAATGCAAAGCTCCACAAATTGTTCGGTAGCGTATATAGCGTATCAATAAAATAAAAAAAAATTACAATATAAAATTTTATATACAAATGTATATAAATTTATTCATTTATTCAATAAGGGTATACCTCAATTAGGGGTGTAGAATTAGTAAGAACTCTTTATACTATAGTATTTCGAAGCATAATGCTTCTCATCGGAAGAGGAGAGGAGGTGCAAGGTAACATAATAGGCGTGCGATGTATAGTGATAGTAACATTAGGATTGAAATAATTCCGCTGTGAAAAATTAAATATTGACACTGGTTGGGGGTGGAAGAACTAAACTAATCTCTGTTATATAGGATGGGTATAGCTTTTAAAATCCATCTTAAACCACTAACCTAGTTCTAAACAGATCCTTTGTTCGATAAAATGCATGCCCATTGGCTGATAGGAAGGGGCGCGGTGGATACTAGAAAGCTGATTGGCTAACTAGAAATCCTCAACATATATATAAAAACAAGAAGCAACCACAGAATTCGCGCATAAGCCTGACGAATCCTATAGTGGATGAAACGCAGAATATTCAGTGTAGCTTAATCGCCATATATATTTTATAAATTACTAACTAGCTCTACCTACGTATTGAGCACTTTTGAAGTAAATACTAAAGTTTACGCATAAATCTATACTTTCGTATATTAGGTTTATGTGAGTAAATGAAGTAGTTATATATATATATATATATATATATATATATATATATATATATACAATTAGTGTTAGGCTTATTAATCGGAATCGGGAATCGATATATATATATATATATATGAACAAATGATTAATAAAATATGTTAAAAGACATCTTGAAAAAGAGTTAAAAACATATTTAATTTTAAAAAAGGAAGCACAAGATAAGTGTATAGTCCTACTTGGATAGTTTTACTTGTAAATATTAACTCTTTAATATTTATAATATATTTTAAGTTTACCATTTTGATTACCTTAGTAAACTTATTGGAAATTTTATTTTATTTATATATATATATTATTATTACTGTTTTATCTGTTTAGTTACACATGTTTCCGTAACCGAATCGTATCAATGATCTAGTAACTTCATCAGACTTGGACAGAAGTGGTTATTATGATTTGAAAAGACTTTATTAAAAGAAAATGATTTAAAAAGGGGGGGGAATTCTTCATTTAGATTCAGCAGCATTTAATTTTTAAAATTTAACAACTAAAGAAGAGAAAAGAAAAAAGAAAAAAAAGAAAGGTTGAATTAAAGAAAACTTTAACCAGACACGACAAGGATTTCAATATATGTAAAGAGATAGAGAGAGAGAGAGATGGAGAGAGGGGAGGGGGTACATGAAGAGAGGAAGAGGGGTAGTTAACAGTTTAATAAGGGAAATGGGGATACCTATGAAACGGATAGGTAGTTATCACGATTGCCTCTCTCTCTCTCTTTCTGTCTGTCTGTCTCTCTCTATCTCTCAAAGAGAGGAGGGATATATATATATATATATATACATATATATACATATATATACATAGATGCATATATATATACTTATATATACATATATATGCATATATTCACATGCATATATGCATACATATATATAAATATGCATACATACACGTACATATATATATATATATATATATATATATATATATATATATATATATATATATATATATATATGGGGAAACCCATACTGTGAAAATTAAAATATAGATTAATGATGCAACTAATACATTATTGAGGAAAAAATCAGTTCGGAGTTTATAAAGGTTCAATCTTTCTTTGTTTGAAACGTAATGAAAATACCAACTAAATGAGAATAGTAGCCGTAATGATCCTTAGTTTCAATCCTCCTCTAACTTACTGCCCCTTTGTCGCAATGTTAATACACCTATTAATACTGCTGCAATTGCAAATTCTACTAAGAATAACAATAACAACGAATATTATGTTAAGAACAATAACAGTATTATTAAAAATAACCAAGTTATAACAGCAGTATTCTACATCTAAAAAAAATACTGAATAATTTTAGTCTTTTCACTGATAATAACAAAACAATAAAATGTCTATTTACTCATTCCTGGGTAGAAACTATCATAACCCTCGCACCCCCAGGCTTCCGTTTGGTTTGGAAAGACAAAGGGTACCCCCTAGGGGCAGTAGCGCGTGCAATTGTTAGGCAAGAGTTGCTCAATCCTCAGCAACATCTGTACCAGGAGAGGTATAATAAACCACATAATCAGCGAATGCAGCAAACTTACTCAAAAAGAATATAAAATAGACACGATCAAGTGGGAAGGCTGCACACAGGGAATTATGCGGACAACTTCAGCTTGAGCACCCAGACAAATATTACAATAAAAACAAAGACAGCTGCAATACGCGAGAACGAAAGTTAGAGAATGGGGATATGAACATATAAACCTATCCAAGCACGGAGACGGATGTGATAATAGTTAACAAGAAGCAACAGTTCTGCCACATCGTAGATTTCACAGTTCCAGCATACCACAGAGTGAATATCAAGAAGAGAGAGAGATAGAGACGCGGGACAAATACACAGAACTGGCCAGAGAGCTTGAAGATGAAGAAAGTCAAGAAAAATCACTAATAGTAGGAGCACTAGGAACAATACCGGAAAACTTTGGAAACAAAATGGGAGAATTGGAATCAGGGGGAATGGCCGAGAAGATACAACAGGCAACAACAATAAAAACGGCTGAAATATTAAGGAAACCGGAAGCTGGGCATATAGAAACTATCAAAGTGGTAAAACACGAATGAAAACAACATGGAATCATGAAAAGCGAAGCTGTATAATTGTAAGTTAACTCTCCCGCCCCCCCCCCCCAAAAAAAAACTGTCATGTCAGCATAAACTGGTATCACTCCAAATAATCGAGAAAAGGCAAGGAGGATGGAAATACCGAGTAAAAAGAACGCAGAAATTAAACTGGATTAGTACTAAAGGGCTGGAACTTTGGGAAGACTCATTGCCACCCAAACTCATGTGAAGACCACGGTCACTACCAGCGAGAAATCAACGGTAAACGGCTACTGCAATAACGCAAATTAATTAAAGAATTTCATCAGAAGGCGTGGTGAGTACTAAAAATCTGGGAAAGTTATTGTCACTCAGACTCCGAGTAATAACACAGGTGGTCCCCAAAAAGATAATTATTTGATGTTGGTCTATGAGAAAACTCCTAGTGAATAATAATAATAATAATAATAATAATAATAATAATAATAATAATAATTAAAATACTGAGAGAGAAAAAAATCAGGAAAAAGAACATAGCTATGGCATGGATTGATTACAGGAAAGTCTACGACAGAATCCCATAAGTATGGATAACTTTAATGTCTAAGAATGTACAAGATATCTGACAAGATTATTAATATTGTTAAGAAAGCAACGGAAACTTGGAGACCTGGAACTGACAGTTGGAGTACATCACCTGTCTTATATAAGAATACAGAGAGGTATTGTCAAAGGTGTCTCACTATCAACAATATTCTTTATCATAGCCATTGTGCCACTGAACTACATACTGAGATAATGTAATGCTGGATGCAAATTTACAGGCACAGAACAAGAATCAACCATCTCATGTATAGGGATGATCTAAAGCTGTTTGTAGAAAGCAAAATGAACTGAAAAATTGAGTGATATAAACTAGAATATTCAGCTAGAATATTATAATTAAATTTAAAACAGAAAGATGTTCATTATTAGAAATTAAAAATAGCAAAAACAAGACGAGAGAGATCAGAGGGTATGGGGCTTCCCAACCAAGAGAAGATGAGCGTGCTCGGTGAAAATGACTCTTACATATATCTAGGAGTCCTGGAAATCTATCATTAAAGTCTACAGAAATAAAAGCTAAGATAAAAAGAGTACATGAGAAGAACAAAACATCTGTAAGAAACACAGCTATAAAGTAGAATTTAAATAAAGGGATAGTATCACTACTTAAATACTCTAAAGTACATAAGAGTGACAAACAAAAGAACTTAAACACCTTGATCCGAGGACGAAGAAATTAATGACAAGGCACAATGCATTGCAACAAAAAACGATACTGACCGACTCTATGTGTAAAGGGCCGAAGTAGAAAGAAGACTTATAAACGTAGAAGGTTGCGTAGAAGGAACAAAAAGTCCTGGAAAAGTACCTAAATCAGAATACAGTAAGGTTGATCAGCGCAGCGAGAGATACTACCACAAACAACAACACAAGAAACGATGAAACCAGAAACAAAAAGATAAGAAAAATAGCAGTGGGAAGAGAAAGAGCTACATGAACGATTTATCCGAGTAGCAAAAGAAGAGAACTATGAAAGCACCCGGATGTGGCTAAGAAAAGGACACACGAACAGAGAAACAGAATCTCTGCCGACCGCTGCGCAGAACAACGCAATTATAATCAACTACATAAAAGCTAAAATAGATAAAACACAAATAAAAATTAAATGTAGACACTGTCTGTGGGCAGAGAGAGAGAGAGAGAGAGAGAGAGAGGGGGGGGAAACATTAAACCACATAATAAGTGAATGCAGCAAACTAGCCCAAAAAGGAAGATAAGCACAGGTACGACTGCATGGCTAAGGCAGTGCACTGAGAACTCTGCAGATGACTATATCTCGAACACGTTGATAAATGATTCAAACACAAACCAGAGACAGGAAATTGAAAGCCACAAAATCCTTTGGAATATTGAGATACAAACAGATAAACCCGTCTAACCAAAAAGACCGGATGGCATCATATTATTTTACAAGATGGAAAGACACTGCCAAAATGTAGAATTTCCCGTCCCAGCAGCCTACAAGATGAAGATCAAAGATTCAGAAAAAAACGCAACAAATATATGGAACTTGCCAGAGAACTTAAAGGAGTATGGAACCTGCAGAAAATCAATATAATGCCAATAATTGTACCTATTTACTATGCCTCCCCACGGGACAGAGTTAGACACCAGGGTCGTTTTTTAACGCGGAGAAAAGGTACAAAAATAAAAATTGTCTCAGTCGTGAAGGATTTCTCCTCCACCGAAAGAGAACAAGAAAATGAAGTGCAGCATCTGAAGAACAGATACTACACTTTGATCTTGACCAAAAGGCCAACTAATGCCAATAATTGTAGAAACCCTAGGAAAAGTAAAAAAATAAAAATAAAAAAATAAAAAAAAACTCGGAAAAAGACTAAGAGAAATCGGAATCGATGGAGAGAATGAGATTATGCAACCCACGATAATGCTGAAAACAGCTGCAATATTAAGGAAAACCTTTGAGTGCAGAAACTAGTCCACATGAGCGAAATATTCTAATCGGGTTGAAGCTGCAACAGTTATGAAAGAAAAAGGCGCAACCAAGAGAACTGGTACACCAAAAATGAAAAGTCCATATTCCCCTTTTCCATTCCTCCATTTCCCATTCCCTCCCCATTTCCTTATTTCTCTTCCCTTTCCATCTCCCTGCCCCCACTCTTTTGCTTCTCTTTCCTGGTTCATCCCCCACCGGAAAAAAACTGGCGTTAGCACGACTAACACCGCACCAAATTGTCGATGGGTCAAGGAGGATGAAAAGACCGAGGAGAAAAGCCACTAACCATGGAGTATTTTTTTTTACACGGTGGTCACCACTTATCAAGGCCCGGAAGCCACTCAGGTATAAGGGTTATTGCAAGTACAGTACGTTAGTGTGGAGATTTGATGAAGTGTTTACTTAAGGGGGCGGTTCATTAGGAATTTGTTTACGTTGGACTTGAAGACATCCAAGTTGTAGTCAGGTGGGAAGCAGGAAGATGGAACAGAGTTCCACAGGCGTGAACTTCTAAAAAAGAAGCTTTGTTCATGGAATCCACGTTTTGATTTAGGCACAGATAAAGAGTGGGGAAAATTATTGACGGTGGTTTCAGCTAGTCGGGTGTTTTTCGAAAAAGATTGGCGAGGGGGGGGGCAGAGAATGGAGCTCAGACGAGCATTTGCCATGGAAATAACGATAGAACAAAAACAGGCTCGCAATGTCTCTTCTGTGGGAGAGAGGTTGCAGGGTAGAGAAAAGAGCATCCCCCACTAAGCCACGAAGTCTATTTTGTACTCTGCCAAGGCAGGATAGGCTGTTTTTAGCAGCTCCTACCCAGATATGGCAGCAGTACTCCATCCTTGGACGTACTTGGCTTTTATATAGATAGAGAATTGCATCAGTAGTGAGATATTTTCTGGAGCGGTAGAAGGATCCCACCATCTTTCCAGCGACCTTGGCAACAGACTTGGTGTACGTGTTCCATTTCAGATCAGGAGTAAAGGACAAACCCAGAAGCTTGTCAAAACACGGGGCTTCTCCTAGACGAGAGCCACCCATTTCAATTGATGCCAGATGGGGATCAGAGCGTTGATGATGTAAAGATAGTAGTTTGGTTTTAGATGCATGAAAAGTAACCAGCCACGTATTCCCCCACTGAACCACGCGCTCGAGATCAGAGGAGAGAGAATCAGAGAGAACTTTGTCATTTACAGCCTTTGATGTGTTGCCATAGATGGTCGTGTCATCAGCATAGATGTCAACGAATGATTTAAGTATGTGTTTAGGGAGGTCATTGATGTAGATCAGGAAGAGAGTTGGGCTCAGGATTGACCCCTGAGGGACTCCAGCATTAATACTGCAGGCCTCTGATTTTTGTCCATCGACCACTACTCTTATGAGCCTATCGGAGAGAAATGATTTAATGATTGAGAAAACATTTCCAGTTATACCGTAGCTGGAAATCTTGTGAAGTAGGCCCTTATGCCATACCTTGTCGAAGGCCTTTGATATGTCAAGAGCAAAGGATGAGTGCAAAGAAGACTAGAACATTTGAGAGTCTTATTGCCACTCAAATTTTAATGAAGAACAATAGCGACTACCGGCGAGAAATTAAAGGTAAGCTTTTGTTGCGATAACGCAAATTAACTTTCAAATGGTATCGAAAGAGGTGGAGAGTACTGGAAATATGGGGAGACTTGTTGTTAGATTCAAAGTAACACCAAAATAGTTTTAACAACGATTTTTTTTATAATAGCCTATGTAAAGACTTCTTGTGAGTGAATAATAATATAAAGAATAGAAATTGATTCACACTTTTTGCTAAATCCCTCTCCCAAAATAGGAGGCTGCCTTTTGAAATCATTGCGTAATAAAAGGAACAAAACAATTCTTTTATAACTTCGAGTAAGAAAGCAGTTTTGCACATCAATCTATAATTGAAATCTCACATATCTGTTTAAATGTATGTATGTTTGTATGTCTGCCTAAAACTTTCGACGGATGCGACAAATTTTCACGAGATTGGTAGCGTTTTGAAGCTCCAACCTTCGGACGACAAATATCGAAAAATTGGCTACAAACATTAATTATTTACCCTCAACAGGACACTTTTCTACAGGGAGGGATTCTTTTTTTTACCTGATATTTTCGAAAGTCATCCCCTCTTTTCGATTGACTAGCCTTGATTTAAACCTACGCGACTTCCGGCCTGGCGATGGCGATGGACGCAACGGCAAAGACGTTACTATTATTTTTTTTTAAGTTCTTTTCCTCCGTCGCCGTACAGGTTCCAGCCTGCCTGCTTACTACAACTGTTTTTTTTTTTTTTTTTTGGTTTTTTTTTTTTTTTTTTTTTTTTTTTTGCTCAACATACATTTACAAACAGCTGAGCAAGGCCGGGTTCCCATGATAATTATTTCGGAGCTATTATAACGTTTATCTTATTATTACTAAAAAAAATCTAAAAGTATATAAAATACTTTAAGAACATAAAATTTCTCTCGATTGTTTAGATTTATTTGATGCGTTTCTACATGCTTTTTATTAATTTTAGATTTTGAGCGTTTATCAATGACCGTTTTGCAGGGCTTATGAAGCAGCCATTTTGTTTTTCATTCTAATTTAATAGAGTCGACACTAAGTTTGACTAGAACTAAAAATACGCATTCAATAAACTTAAGCAGTAGAGACATTTATGTGTAACATATTTGTTTTCCATATCTTTTTTGTTCTGTTAGTTATAGTAACAAATGCTCGAACCACATTCTCCATTTTTAAGAGTTTGTATACGTTTAAATGTTGATATAACTTCCAGTGTGATCCAAAAAAGTAATGAATGTTTTCCGTCATGTATTTTACCGAAAATTTTGATAAACTGATCGTGAGATTTGCATTTATATTTTTTTCACTCACGTCCAACGTGAATAAATCAAAATACAACGTTATTTATTCCAAAAGATGCCGATGACAAACAACGACAATGTCCAGTCGGCGCCAACGAAACTGAAAACCTTCGCCAGAGAACTTTAAATCTTTCCATCAAGTGGGAACATCCTTAAAGGAGGCATATAAGCGGTTAGGAAATAGGTGCGAAAATGTTTACAAAGAGAATGGACAAGTTAACTCTAAAATGTGTACTTTGTTTGCAATAATTGGCCTATAAAAGAATAAAATCCAATGCTGTCAATGTTACATCTGGTAATAAGAGTTCTGACCCGTTTGTGCCCTTCAGTTTTATGTGGTAAATAAACAACTTCTTATGAATATATAAATGTGTGTTTGTTTCAGTTTTATTGAAACGAAAACATTTAACAAACCGTTTTGGAATCGATTATTTTGGATTCGGATCTCTTAAAATATTCAAAGTTTCCCGAAATAATCATCCCAACACTAATATATATATATATATATATATATATATATATATATATATATATATATATATATTATGAGGCATTACCTGACAACTTCTCACGAGGATGAAACGCGAAATATTCTGTGTAGCTTAATTGCCATAAATACTTTCATAACTTGCTATATATATATATATATATATATATATATATATATATATATAAAGAGAAAGTTTTTTCAAAACAATAACGTGAAATAAATATCGATTAATAATAATAATACAATAATATATATATATGTAAATAAACATCGATTAATATAATAATTATCATACTCTCTCTCTCTCTCTCTCTCTCTCTCTCTATATATATATATATATACATATATATATACATATATATATACATATATATATATATATATTATTTTCTACTATAATAATTAAATACCTACAGATACTAGTGTTTCATCCTTTCGGGAATCTTCAGTGCAGGGTGTCACGATTAATACCAGTCGAACGATTCGAACCCCGTATCACGAGACATCTCTGACTCGATTAGCGGAGACCTAATCCATTCGGCTACCATTAACCGCTTGAAATAACGTTGAATTTAAACATCTTAATTTTTTAAATGTTCATTTACGTCAGTCAGACAGTGATTTAATCCTTATACGATGATCTATGCATAAGAGCTAAATTGACCGACTTTAATTCAACTGAAAGTGCTCAACGATGAGAAACGAATTTCTTAAAGGGGCTGTCATAATTATTTTCTACTATTATAATTAAATATATATATATATATATATATATATATATATATATATATATATATTAACCGGTGTTTCTTTCTATTTGTGGCGTTGATTCCTTTAATAATAAATATCGATTGTTACAAGAATACTGATACATATACATATATATATATATATTATTTTACGTGCATAAAGGTCCCTTTAATACTATTTTGTTAATATCGCTAAAAATGGCAACAACAAATCTTAAATATATATATACGTTCTTCCCCCCCCACCATAACAATTCTATTATTTATTTATTTAAATGTAGCTGCGGTGTGCGCTACGTCGGGCGAACGTCTAAAAGATTAGATAATAGGGTAAAACAACATGTTCCATCCAAAATTCGAAATGGAAACTACCTACCTTCGGACGTTTTTAACAGTAACCATGACTCATCTATAGGAGAGCACCTTATAAATAATAGTATTTGCGCTTTGAATTTTAGTGCGGACCTTTATTTCCATCCTTAGTAAGTCGCACTCTCTTTACCATCTCAAAATTCTAGTAACTATATATATTAAGACTCTGAGGCCATCTCTTTGCAAACAAAAAAGAGAATCTCTTAGGGCTTAATCTAGTTTCTATTTAATAATTAATTCATCCTCCCCATTTTTTTTTTTTTTTTATACATATATTCCCCCTTCTTTTTCATCTCCGATTCATTGATCCCCCCTTTTCTTTTTAAAACGTAATTAAGCTCGATTTTAGCTCTGTTGAGCGAGCTTCGAAACCGGTCAGCTGACGCATTCATTTTTATTTTTTAATTTCACAATCTAAAATAAATAATGTTTTCGAACAAGTTTAAATTTAGTCTTTACATAGCCATAATAAAATTTTGTACCCCGCAAAAAATATTTTAATATATATATATATATATATATATATATATATATATATATATATATATATATATATATATATAAACAAACCGCGACTACGATTATGCGCGGTGTGTTTGTATATATATATATATATATTGGGAATTGGAAAAAATCGACTTTTATTGGAATTGGCATCAGATTCGGAAGGATTTGTGAATATTTCCGATGCCGATCACGATTCCTTTAATTATTCTTATTTGATTTGATTTTGTGAGAATCCAAATTTTCCGGTGTTGAAAGTAATGAAAAAAATTAATACTTATTGATTTGAAATTACCAGTAAAGCTAAAATCTATAGATCAGCCATACGAGTTCTTTTTTTTTTGTTTGATAAAAAGGTATGCGAATTTAACATGTCTTTTTTTACGGTAATCAGGATAAAACAAGAATTTAATAGTGAAATATCTTGAGATTTATAAGGAATTTGAATCGGAATCAGTAACTGTATCAGAATCGATATGTGAGTACAGATTCGGTTATTGTATCGGAATCAGGAAAAATATTGAAATCGTCTCATGTCATACACACACACACACATACATACATACATACATACATACATACATACATACATACATACATACATAACAATTATAATCCAAACCAAAATTCTAATGGCAATGCCTCTAACCCATCTAGTCGCATCAGAAGAAAGAAAAATATTTGGTTTAATCCTCCATTTAGCATAAATGTCAAAACTAATATACCTAAGGAATTCTTCAACATTGTAAAAAACTCTTTCAAATACCCACACAGATATAGTTCTATTTTCAATAAAAATTCAATCCGGATTTCTTATTCAACAATGCCTAATTTAGCACAAAGAACATTAACATCTAATGACAAAAAAATTAAATCAGCCCAAAAAATCCCTTTCCCAATTAAACCCAAAACTAACTGTAATTGTAATAACAAACATCTTTGCCCACTCAATAATGATTGCATTCATAAAGATGTTATATATTCTTGCACTATTACTGAACTCCCACGCAATCCTCCCATAACAGACACTAATATTTCGTCTTCAAGTTATTCTTCTTCCCATCCTCCATCTGATATAGTTACTAATCCAATACACCATTCGAGCAGCCCTTCCATCTACAATCATACAACTAGTAATAATGATGATGATAATAATAATAATAATAATAATAATAATAATAGTAATGAGAATAATAATATTTCTCCTAACAACCATCCTAACACTAACAACACTCATTACCCCTCCAAAATCGTCCCCATACAGACATTGTCCCACCATTTGTTGAACACTATGAACAAAATTCAAACTATTTAACTAATACAAATCAGCAAATTAATATTAATACCAGACCTCGAGCTTTTAATAAAGTACATACATACATATATCGGCGCTACTTCAACATTAATTAAGAAAAGAATATCAAACCACATTTCTTCTTTTAACAACCATAATTCTAATAATAACCAAGGAACTTATCTAACCACTTTAATTAAAAAACTTAACTCTAACAATACTCCCTTCTCAATCAAATGGACTATTAAAAAAAAAAGTTAAGTCTTATACTCCAGGCTCTAAGTCATGTCGCCTCTGCACAACCGAAGCTATAAATATAATTACTTCCCCTCTAAGTAACAATATGATAAATTCTAAAAATGAACGTATCTCTTTCTGTAAACATAAGTCCAAATTTAATTATGGCAATTTTGAAATTACATAGTTATTACTTTTACCCTTTATATAGATATAAAATATTTTTTCTTTAACTTTATCGTCTTTCGACATACTTCTTAATACTTTATAATTTAATAATCCTTTATTTTAATTCTTTATCTCTCCTTTGCATGGCCGGTTTTTTGTCTGCATTTTCTGTTTTATTTATTTATTTATTTATTTTATCTTCATTTCCTGTTTTATTCTTTAAACTTTCCTATCTATCTAATATATCAATCTACCCACACTTTCATATCTTGTATGTATATTTACTTAAATTTTACTGTATGAATTTACTTATTTTTTAATTTATTTTTTTTTATTTTTATTTTTTTTCCTGAAATTGCAGATACCGGCCATCTTCTCCCCTTAAATAATTTTTATTTTTATTTTTTATTTTTATTCTTATTTTACTTTATTTTATATTATATATCATATTTTATATTTTACTTTTTATCACATTTCATTTTTTATTTATTTATTTAATTATTTATTTTCTATTTATTTATTATTTATTTATTTATTTTTATTTTCCTTTTAATGTCGTTTAACAATTCTTGCTGACACCTTTTTTAAGTGATGACCTGTACATTTCAGGTGACCTATATTATGTTGCCCTATATATATTTTCGCGCCTTTAACATTTCCTGTCTGGGTCAGTTTGACTTTTGTTTCCCTTTATTTTATATTTTATATTTAACTTAATCATTGTTTTCTCATTTCTCTTCCCAGATTTTCTTTATTTATAGTTATGTCTCGGAAGTAGAGTGAAAAGCACATCTTATTTTTCTTTTATTAATATTATTTTTTCCTTGTACACATTTTTGTGAATTATTCCATGGATTTCTACCTTTGGATTATTATGGACCATCTTCTTCCAATTACGGGATTTCTTTGGATTTTACTTGTACAAATTGAAATTCTTTTAACTTTCTTGAAGTTTTACATTTGGATTTTACCGTCACTGGATTTTTTATCTTCCACCAGACTATCCATTAATGTGTAATCACCTTTTTCTTTACCATATTCCCTCTGCTTAACTTATTTTGTTTTCAAGTAAGATCTTTGACTTGTTGTTTCATCAAATACTTCTGCATGCAAAATCCGATCCCGCATTTTGCTAATTCCTACCCTCTGATGAGAAGGAGAGTATTTCTTCGAAACTCCGCGGATTAAGGACTATCCATTTATCTCGTGTTTCCTTTTCAGATTAAATATGTTTTTAACTCATTTCAAAGTGTTTTTGAACAAATTTAATTAACTGTTTCTCATATTATAAGCTCTATTTCCTATTTGGTATTATCGAGCTTTTATATCTGGCTGAGATAATTTTATAAATATTAATTCTTTAATATTTATAATTTACTTTAATTTTACCATCTTGGATCATTTTGGTAAATTCAATTGTAATTTTCATTTTATATATATATATATATATATATATATATATATATATATATATATATTACGTGCATAAAGATCTCTTTAATCCTATTTTTTTAATATCGCTAAAAAATGGCAACAAAAAATCTTATATATATATATATAATCTAAATCGATGTTTTTTTTTATCTTATTGTGACATTGATAAGCTTAAGTAATAAATATCGATTCATATAATAATAACGATATATTTATATATCAATATATATATATATATATATATATATAAATACAAAAAATATACATCGTTTAATATATATATATCATTATTATTATTATTATTATTATTATTATTATTATTGTTATTATTATTATTAATCGATGTTTATTTCCTTCTGCAGTCTTGATAAACTTTAACCTTGATCGAGCCGTGGAAATGCTTCAATCAGTCTATAAAATAGTCGGGCATGTAGTTTGAAAATTAAGAATATGTCGAAATTATTTACTTTTATTGACTATTGAACTCACGACCCATGTGAAACAGTATAACTTATTATTGCACGGCAATAAACCAATCGACTACAATAACAAAACGGTTAACGCACGAACTTTATCTATTCTCATTGGTTAAATGCAATGGACTATGCTCCGATTGATTCGAAACCCCTCTCTACGTATTCCTAAAAGGGTAGCAACGTTTAGTTAGAATTTAGTTTCTTATTATATTATGTTATGTCTTTCTCGTAAAGTTGCTGCGTAATTTATTGGGCATAATAGGATCTACCTCAGTGATATGGGACAAGAGGAAGAAAATAGCAACCCCCGTTGAAGTAAGTGCCCCTAACAGTGCTGGGCTTAACAAAGATGAGAGAAAGAAAACAACGAAATATTAAGGTCCTATGGACTATATGAAAAGAAACTGGAAACTTAAGGAGATCTCCGTTATTCTAGCAATTATAGAAGCAACGGGAATTATGTAACAGAATTTCCAAAGCTACCT
>NC_136517.1:40501449-40543949 GCF_053919585.1 Euprymna scolopes
TCAACTTAACTTGTATGCGTAGATCATCATATAATGATTAGATCACTCTGAGTGACGTTAAAAGCATTTCAAAAGAATAAATGTTTAATTTCAACTGTATCCCTCGCGGTTATCGGTAGCCTAACTGTTCGGACCCTTGCTAATGAAGCTAGACATGACTTCTGTTGCCAGAGTTCGAATCCCTCGCCTGGCGTTAATTGTGACACCCTGCACTAATGATTCCCGAAAGAATGAAACACTAGCGTCTGTAGGTATTTAAATATTATAGTCAATAATTATATATATATATATATATATATATATATAAATATTACAATTAAATTTACCAAAACTTCTATTTTTTTAATTTTAAATTTTTAACTCTTTTTTAAAATCTTTTTAGTATGTTTTATTAACTTTTTGTTCTTATATATACATATATATATATGTGTGTGTGTGTGTGTGTGTGCTTGTGTGTGTGCAGATATATATATGTATATATATATTTATATATAAATATATATATGTATATATATATTTATCTTGCTGCCCAAATCCCAACATAGTGCCCCAGTAGTTGAAACAATTATATTGAAAACATTGCCAGGGCCAGTGCGAAAAAGGTAGGCTCTCTCTACCGTGCTAGAAAACTACTGACACCTGAAAGTATCCTGTACCTCTATTAGGTATATATACATATATATATATATATACTAGCATGGAGGCCCGGTGTTGCCCGGGTGTTTGGAGGTGTATGCTGAGCAAAACAAAACAAAATAAAACAAAAAAAACGGTCAATTTTTTTTTAATTTGACCCCAATTTTGACCCCTTAGCATTTATTGTTTTGGGCTCAAATCAAGTTATTAAGTTAGACACATGTCCAAGTAACCTATATCTAAAATTTCAAGTGTTTAGACCCTAAATTGTCGGAGAAGTTTGGTAGAGTTCTCAAAGGTCAAATCCTTGAACTTTGACCACTTAAAAGCCACATTTCTGGCCGAAAACCAATCACATCGATTTCCCTAAATCTCAGTACCCTGTATATCAAATTTCTAGTCTGTAGACTAAAAATAGACGGAGTAATTGCGTAGGGATATGTACACAGACAGACATACAGACAGACACACAGACCCGTTCACTTTATATATATATATATATATATATATATATATAATTATTTTTTTTTACTATAATATATATATATATATATATATATATATATATATATATATATATATATATATATATATATATACGAAAAAAAATGTACAACCGGCGAAGCGAACGTCTCTCTATTCTATCTTCTGTGTATTTGGGATTGTTTTACTCTTTTATTCATGTTGAATTCACCTATTCGTAAGAATCATCATCATCGTCATCATAAATACTCCTTCATATATATTCTACATGTACGTGTGTGTGTGTACGTCTGTGTGCATATGTATGTAGATGCGTGTAAGTATGAATGTTTGAGTGTATTTGCATGTTGTCATGTGTGTTTGTTCTTGCGTATGTATGTTTGCGTGCATCTGTTTGTATGCATGCTTGTGTGTGTACGTGTATATCTTTATTTCGATATGTGTGTGGGGTGGAGAGGACTCCCAAAAGCCCTGTTAAGGCAACCCCTCTGGGTGAAGCAAATCTCTGATTTTCAAAAAAAAATACATAAAGCGGGAGACCAGTACCTGCATTAAGCTGGTCTGCAGTTTGATTTGTTGCTGGCTATCTTGCTCATGCTTATTGCTGGATCTCAACATTTTGAACCGAGAGAGAGACTTAGCTGTCGTACAAAGCTAAAACTCTGTAACATCGTCTTTGTATAGATACTTCCTCGGGCATTTGTCTATAAAAATTGTCCGTGGCGATAGAAAAAGTGTCATGTATGTAGCCTTGAAATGCTGGAAGCATGTAATAATTGAACTTCATTCATTCTATATATGCACATGTGTGTATGTATGTATGTATGTATGTTAATATATGTACTATTGTATGTATGTGTATGTATACCTATTTGTATATGTATGTATATATGTATGTGTGTATATATTTTTATTCATTTATTTATTCATTTATTGTGTATACATGTTTATGTGTGTTTGTATGTATATGCGTATATATATATTTGTGTGTATGTATATGTATATATGCATATATATATGCGTATAGGTGCATATATATGTATGTGTAGGTATATGTAGGTAACTTTATGTGTATGTATATGTGCATACATGTGTACGTATATGTATGTGAATACGTATGTATATGTGTGTATGTATTTGCATATGATAGTATATATGTGTATGCATATATATGTATATGTGTGTGCATGTGTGTATATATATATGTTTGTATGTATGTGTTATATGTATTGTGTATGTATGGATGTGTGCATGTGTGTATGTTTATGGGTATGTATGTGTGTGTATGTATATATATATATATATATATATATATATATATGTATATATATATGTGTGTATGCCAAGGACCGTCTTCAATGTCATGTCTGCTTGAGCGTGTGAATTCGCTGGCAGGACTAAAAAAAAAGGTTATCTTCGGGCTCATAGACTTTCAGTGACTGACGGAGTGGCACTCGTCTGACAAGACGTTGCAATCATCATATATATATATATATATATATATATATATATATATATATATATATATATATAAAAGCGAAAATGTATTGTGTTTGTATGTGTGTTCGCTTTTTCTGTATGTCCACAAAAGGCTTTTTTCAGAGAAGCGGTCGCTCGCTTCACAACTTTTTAAAACTTTTTATATCGCATATAAATCGTAATATCTCACAGTTAACAACGAAGCTCGCCTGTCTATTTAATTTGCTAGATTTCGGGAAGATAAATATTCAACATTTGTCGCTCGCCGCATGTGGGTTAGTCTTTTTCCTATAACATCTTGGGGGGAGGGGGAAAAAGCGTTCAGCAGTAAATCAAATACCATCCCGCAGTCAAACTTGACCTCATTAACTCATTAAAACGGGCACATGCCAAATCCAAGTTATTAAATAAATTCAAACGCGTTTCCTTTAGCATCTCGCGGTGGGGCAATGGGTAACGTCGCACTTTTTTTTTCACTTTAATTTACAACTTTGCCTCAACGGTTCGGGTTCGAGCCAGCTGCTTACTTTTTACCCACCCCCACCCCACACCTCCAAACACCCGAGCAACGCTGGTCACCCATGCTAGTATATATATATATATATATATATATATATATATATATATATATATAAGTGAATGTGTCAGTGTATCTGTGTGTCTGTCTGTCTGTGTACATTTCCCCACGCAAAAACTCCCTCAATTTTTAGTCTACAGACTCGAAATTTGATATACAGGGTATTGAGATTTGGGAAAATCTATGTGATTGGTTTTCAGCCGTAAAATTGGCTGTTAAGGGGTAAGAGTTCAACGATTTGACCTTTGAGAACTCTACCAAACTTCTGCGCCAATTTTGAATCTAAACAATTGAAATTTTAGATATAGGTTCCTTGGACATGGATATAAATTAATAACATGATTTGAGCACCAAACATATAAATGTTAAGGGGTCATAATAGGGGTCAAATTAAAAAAAAATGTTCGCGTTTTTTTTTTTTTGCTCAACATACACCTCCAAACACCCAGGCAACACCTGTATGAAATGCTAGTATATATATATATATATATATATATATATATATATATATATATATATATATATATATATATATTGCTGTGTGTGTATATTTTAATTATATACACGTATAATATAATAAAGTTATATAAGATATGACGTACCTGTATTTTCGGCATTTATTCAACAGTGTTCAGTACTAGGTAGGGCATGGTATTTGCTAGTGAAACGAACATTTATCTTGTGGCAAGTAAGCTATACAAAAAGTGTTTGCTTCTTTTATGAAAAAAATAACAAGCTAATTTTATAGCCTGATGGTTTGTTTGGGAAGATAATGTGAACGCTTCTTTGTAGCTTACTTGCCATCAATATATGTCCACGCTGCTATCTAGTTAAGGAGCGAGATAACGAGAGAGATAAAGTCAGAGAGAGAGACAGACAGAGAGATAAAAAGAGAGGGATCGTTTTTTGGGTAATACGCAATGGATGGCAGTGTTGAAAATAAAGCGAAAGAGACAGATCATGAAACTAGAAAATCGTGTAAAGGCAACTCGAAAAACATATGTCAGATGTTATATTTGATAATGGCATTTTTGATGTGTCATGTTGGTTGCGGTGTAGGGCAGGCGGATAGTTGTTATTTGTTCTTCTGTCGACAATGATCAATGCTTAGCCAGATGGTTTAATAGTTTGCGTTTGGGCAGGCAAAACACGGCGAAACGAACAAAATGGACTACACACACACATATATATATATATATATATATATATATATATATATATATATATATATATATATATATATATATACTAGTAAGAATACTCGTCCAGGCAGCAGGGTTACAATTAGTCCTCGAACGAAGCAGTGTTGTATTATATTTAGTTCTTGAACATTGATATATATATATATATATATATATATATATATATATATATATATACGGGGTACCTTTGCTGAGCAAAAAAAAAAAAACCGGTCAATTTTTTTTTTAACTTTTACCCCTATTATAGTCCCTTAAGATTTATAGTTTTGGGCTCAAATCAAGTTATTAAGTTAAATCCATGTCCATGGATTTCAAGTGTGTGCACCCCAAATTTTCGGATGAGCTTGGTAGAGTTCTCAAAGGTCAAATCGTTGAACTTTGACCCCTTAACAGCCTAATTACTGGCCGAAAACCGATCAGGTAGATTTTCCCAAATCTCGGTACCCTGTATATCAAATTTCGAGTCTGTAGACTGAAAATTAACAGAGTTATTGCGAAGGAAAATGTACACAGGCACACAGACACATTCACTTTTATATATATACTAGCATTTCAGCCCGGCGTTGCCCGGGTGTTTGGATGTGTATGTTGAGCAAAAAAAATAAATAAATAAAAGTGGTAGTAGGAAGGAACGCTCGAACTCGTACCGCAAAGGAGGAAAAGAACGGGGTAAAACCTAACGTTTATGCTGTTACGACCACCGCCAAACTGGAAGCAACATTTTTTTAAATTAAGAATAGACAATCTAAATGGGAGGATAACTTTCCCAACCCTGTAGAAAACTGCCTAGTTGAAGGGGAAGATATTAATGTTTTTAGCCAATTTTTCGATATTTGTCGTATGAAAGGTCGAACTTTAAAACGATACTGATTTTTCAAAATCCGTCGCCTCTTTTGAAATTTTAAGGCAGACATGCAAACAGACATACATACATGCATACATACATTTATATATTGGTAACTAAAAATTTTCGACCCAAACTGATGAAAAAGCTTGCCCTATCTCTGAGTACCCTTTATGTAAAATTTCAAATATTTAGACCAGAAATAGTCTGAGTAATTTGGAAGAGACCGCAGAGGTCAATTTTTTTCATCTTTGACCCCTATTATGACCCCTTAAAATTTATCGTTTTGGGCTCAAATCAAGTTATTAAGTTAGATCCATGTCCAAGAAATCTATATCTAAAATTTTAAGTGCGTAGACCCCAAATTGTCGCAGGAGTTTGGTAGAGTTCTCAAAGGTCAAATCGTTGAACTTTGACTCTGAAATGGACTCTGATTTATGAAAGTATTATAGGTTATGAAAAGGAAGGGTTGTAAATTTGGATTGAATTTGGGGGTATAAAAACCAAAGCAAAATATGATGAAAGTAAAAATAAAATAGATAAACCCGATAATTTATTATACCATCCTTGTTCACACTGAAACACTTATCACAATATTCTGTGGATCTATATTAAAAACCCTTGTTGAACTTTGTGACATATTTCCATTCTAGGGAGGTCAGGCGCGAACGAACACCCCATAATTTTATTATACCATATTTCTTCAAACTGGAATATAATTATCAAAGTATACTTACGCAGATAGATATGAAAAGTCTTTATTAAAGTTTGTGCCTATTTCCATTCTATGGAGGCCAGGCGCGAACGCAGACCCCACAATTTTGTTATGCCATCCCTATTAAAGTTAAAACATACTTATCAATGTATTCTTATGTACATCTATATCAAAAACACTTGTAAACGTTTTTTTTATTGAATTTTTTTTATTTCCATACTTTGTGGACCAGGCTCGAACGCAAACCCCACAATTTTAATGAACCATCGTTCTGCCAGATCAAACATACCCATTCCTGTGTCTCGATACATCTATCATTATATTTAATCAGTTTTTTTTTTAAATAGTCAACCATATAGGAGCCTATTCGTGACCAGACACACACAGACGTTCAGCTTTATATTATAAATATTAAGATGCGTATATTTACACAAAATTTATCGTCTTTTTCGTTCGTTCTAGTATGACGTAACTGACTTTTAATTTATTACGTTTTTAAACAAGCTTTTATGTTCAGTTCTGTTACAAGTGAGACAAGTCTTTTTTGTGCGGCAGTTGTTCTCTTACTGCCGCGCGCTCTAACATAGATTTAGTCGTAAATTACTTTGATTTTGAATGAATTTTCTTTTCTGTGTGGAGAAAGAACAAGGCCATTCTTTTTTTTTTTTTTTTTTTTTGAGAACCTTTATAATATGAAGAATAAATCCCCGTCAGATTTCAAAAGGATACACCTGAATTTACAGCGGACAAAAGATTTTGATAACAATCAACTAAGATAGATATAAAAAAAAAATTCAAGTGATTGACGGGTTGATGCGCTATATAATTAAGCAATTATAAACGGATTGAGCACGTGTTTCAAAGTTATTTTAATAATGCGATTCTCATTCAGCTATCACACATTTTTTAAAAAAGGATTGTCATTCAACCTGCTATTCCTTTTCTTACTTTCATTCTAACGCTCAGTCAACTTTAGAAAATATACTGTAAAATTTTAATACATACTAAACGATCAGTGACGCATAGCTGCAATGCTGGTATATTTTACAGTCGAGAAAACACGAATCCTGGCTTATTTTCAGGTAGATAATCCCTGCAATCCTTTTACTGATCTTTGTCTAAAACACATCCTGTTTAAAATATCATTCGATTTGGCAATCTGATAGTTTTTGATAGTTTTATGTGTTTTCGAGTGATTGGAGAACCATTTGCCATGTCTTATAGTCAAAACAAGAAGGGAAAGAGTTAACCAATAACAATATGATGGGCAACATGATCATTTATTTTCAAAGAAGTCATTTAATATGTTAATACTTTAAGCAACCCAAAATCACACTTATCTTTAAGACCGAATGTAAGCGCTCGTATTTAAGTTATCCTATCGGGCAGATCAATTACGTTACTATAACAAAAAGAAATGTTTCTCACGTGAATTATTCAATTACAAAAATAAATCTAATGAACTTAGAAGATGAACGATTTGTTTCGATGAGCGTCTATTAAGCTAAAAAACAGGAAACGAGATAGAAGTTCTTATTATTACGTTCGCGTTAAAATACTGTAAATATTTTAAGGGCTAATTGAATGTTTCAATTCAATTTGTGGAGTTTGCTTATGAATAAGTTTTGTTAAAAAGTTGGAAGCTCTAACGACAGAGAAGGAAATTTTGAATTCAGATTCACATAAAAATTTCTTGGATGCTTTATGAGTCTGTCTTTGAAAATATAAAAAAATGCCAGCCAGATTTCAATTTAACGATAATACGCAAGCAGTAGTTACTTTATTGGAGATAGTTAATGAGTAACTCGAAAAGCTTGTAAAACCGGCAACTTTACCAAAGATAAAATCAGTCAATAGACAGGCCCTACAAAAAGAAGTCAAAACAACCCCCATTTGTGCCAACTTCTTCACAGATTTGAACTTAGTACTAAAAGATTACCATTACTCACATTTTAACGCTGAAGAAGTTTTAAATAAGTTTTATAGGAGAAATATATATTCTCTAAAGTCAGTCCGAGTGACGTATACCTTCGAATTCCAGTCGAGTAAAATAGCTAGAATTTGCATCGTATTGACACCCATAAAGGGCTATTCATCTTTAAAAGTTTGCCTTTGAAGTCAATGTACCGTCCGCTATTTTCAAGAAATTATGTATACTATGTTGGACAAACTTGATTTCGCGATCGCATACCTGAATGCTAATATCATAATAAGACCGAAGAACAACATTGAGATGATGCCCACAAGATTTTGGTTTGAAAATAAAAGAAAAACTGTGCTTTCTTTATGGAGGAAACACGATACTTCGAACAGGTTATCGACAAAATACAGTAGAAAACCGGACCCGAAAAGTGTAAGAACTGTAAAGGATATATTACAGAATTACAATGTTTTTTCTTTTAGGTTAGCAAATTATTACCAGGCTTTATTTACAATATGCACGATATCCGGGCCCAACTATCAAGCTAGTTAAAAAGAATACGGTGTGAAAATGGACACATAAGTGCTAGACGGCATTCGAGAAAATAAGAAAAATACATTGACGACACATCTACTTTTAAATCACTATGATTCAAACTTGATATTATAGTCGCTAGAGAACTCGCTAGAGAACTCGTACGGAATAGGTGCCTGCATCTCACATAAAATTCAGGATGGAAGTAAAAAAATAAAAACATATAGCATCCGCAGTAAGATTTCTGCTCCCGATAGAAGCCACCATTCAAAAACCGAGAAAGCCACTCTTTCTAATTTTCCAGTTACATATTTCACCGATATTTACACGGACGATTTTTTATACTGCACACAGACCATAAACCTATATTGACCATTTTCGTGTCGAAAAAAGTGCTTCCCTGTCTATTCACAGCGAATAGACCGCTAAGGCGGGACAGTAATCTGCTGAATTACAATTTCAAGTCACAGCATTTCTGAAAGCTGATTGGACGTGCGGACAGACTTTCAGGTTGGTTAAAAACAAAGTTGACCTCTTGAGAAGTTAATAATTGATTCCTTACGTACCAATAGTGAAATGAAAAACATGATGTACAATACTATCAGAAATGTTCCGCTCACAGTACATAAAATTATCCACGAAGCTGAAGTATTGAATTTAATAAGGCTACAAAACAGAAAATTAAAAAGAGATACTAACAGTGCAGGGCACTTTTTCTATGTATGATAACGTCCTACTATATAGCGAGAAGTCCACACCAAAACCATTACAAAAAACGATAATGGAAGATTTTCAAATCAGTCATCCAAGAGTTAACAGAAAAAAGAGCCTCATACGCAATTACACATACTCTCCGAAGATGAATATGAACATAAAAACATAGTTGACTTATGCAAGGCTTGTTCTCTGACGGCAAAGGCACTGCATTTACATTTAAGCCATCACTCAAAACAGATCAACATTGATCTTGCATCCATATAGATTTCGAAAGGCTTCTGCAGATTTATGTTACTTAATTTTGGTGGAAAGATACCCAAAATGGCCAGACGTTCTCAGGTGTAAGAGATATACTACAGGGATAGTTATTACATTCCTCCATGGATTATTCACCCGGCTTTATATATGTTTAAAATTGAAGCTTACCATATGAAAACCAGAATATCGTGAGCAGTTTTAAAATTTTTCTTTTAAACAAGGGGGATCTATTTGTTGATATATTGAAGCAGTATGAATCGATAATTAAAAGGCGTGTGTTTCAGGATCAGGACAAATCGTTTTTAAAACTTTTCTGCTCATTTTCATAAATTATAATTCAGTGAAAGTTGTTTATAATAGTGCATTGCCCATTTGATTTCGTATTAGTGAGAAAGTCAGAAAGATTTGGAATATTTCAATTAATATAGTACATACAGATTGACAGACGATAATAAGTCAATGCGTTGTGTTTGTGTGTATGAGTGTTCGTTATTGAGTGTGTGTGTGTGTGACTGGGGAGATATGTTGCAGAAATGAGAGCCCACAGAGGGGCGCCCGACGACACCGATCCCTAGATTCGGGTCAACTGGGCTGCACTGGTTTTTTGAAGAAAAATTTGGTTTTTACAGTATTTACGTAGCTCCGAGAAAGACCATTTGGAATAAATTCAGGAATTTTTCTGATTGGTCCAAAATATAATTATTTGTTTTTATTCAGAATAGTGTATGCGCATATGACGTAAGCACAATCACGTTCACGCATTTTGATTTTGTACATCGATGTGCAAATATCGGCTACTACAACCTCAAGAGTTCTGTAAGACTTTCCAAATAAAATATGTCAAGAGTGTCCAGTAGCACCTGCGCTCGAACTTGCAGGCGAAACGCTACGTCGATACTTGGAAATGAGAACACCAAAAGCATGCAGCACATTTACGTAAACGGCACTGCAACAGTTCCTGTATGTTTATAGGATCACGTTTATCTATTATGCACCATCAGCACTATCGTTACCGGAGACTATGTTTAAACGTAAAATAAGACCCGTATCTCAAACACTGTTGCCAATGGAAACAAACTTCAAAAGCAACTCTGTCTTGGCTAAAATGATCACCATGTGCCAGTAGAAGTAGTTTTCTATAAGACTTTAAACGACACGTATTTCTATGAACTGGACACAATAGACAAAAGAATGGGAAATATTGTGTACATCATGAAAGGTTCTAAATTCAAGAATAAAAGACACCTAAAACGCATTTGTTTGATGATTCCAACTATGCACCACAAAAAGACGAAGAAGAAGAAGAAGAAGAAGAAGAAAATAATAATAAGAAGAAGAAGAAGAAGAAGAAGAAGAAGAAAATAATAATAATAAGAAGAAGAAGAAGAAGAAGAAGAAAATAATAATAATAAGAAGAAGAAGAAGAAGAAAATAATAATAATAATAAGAAGAAGAAGAAGAAGAAGAAGAAAATAATAATAATAAGAAGAAGAAGAAGAAGAAGAAGAAAATAATAATAATAAGAAGAAGAAGAAGAAGAAGAAGAAGAGGCCATTGAAACGATACGGCACATTCTACATCGAGCCACTCCAAGCAACTCGAGGACGCCGCTGATCGTTAAAGAAAAATGTTCATGAATCCCTTAACTATCGAAAATTATAAGGAAAAATGTACTAAGTACCTCTTGCGGAGTAAAAGATTCGGGGGTGGGGGTCTTGAGCTTACCCATTCATTAGTAATTAACTCTTCAAATTATTATTAAAACTCCGATTCTGATACTCTTGTTGGGAATAATCCTGATTAACGCAAAACAACAGCTGGAACAAACCGACAACCTTTTATTCGTTTTCACTTTCTTTTACTATATGTTCGTTTCTATCTAACCCACGTGTTCGAAGCTTGCTTTATGACCCTTTCCTCAGATCACAACATCTATCAATCGTGAGATTCCATAAAACACTATTCCAGGTCCAACACTGTTCAGTATATATATATATATATATATATATATATATATATATATATATATATATATATATATATATAGCCTGGGTGCGCGGCATTGCCCGGGTGTTTGTAGGCATGTGTTAAGCAAAAAAAAAGTGGTTGTCGGCAGGCAGGCTCGAACCTGTACCGTGAAGGAGAGAAAAAGTGAAAAATAACGTGACGCCGCTGCCGTTGCGTCCATCATCAAACCGGAAGTGGCGAAGGTTTAAATTAAGGCTAGTCAATCGAAAATATCGGTGAAAAAAAGCGACTCCTCATTGTAGAAAAGAGCCTAGCTTAGGGTGAAGGAAGTAATGTTTTTAGCTAAGTTTTCCATATTTGTCGCCGAAGGGTCGTGCTTCAAAACGATACTGATCACGTAAAAACCCGTCGCCTCTGCTGAAAGTTATAGGCAAACCTACATACATACATACATTTAAACAGACCGGTGAGCTTTATATTATAGACTAGACTGGCGTTGTCCTAAGGGTCAAGCTTCAAAACGATATCGATCTCGTGAAAATCCGTCGCCTCTGTCGAAAGTTTTAGGAAAACATACATACATACATACATTTAAACAGACATGTGAGATTTATATTATAGATGATGATCTTCCAGAGAATATTATTCAGAAAATTAACATCTTTGCTAATGATGCTACACTCTGTTCTGGTATTGCTTCCCGACCATCTACCTCTGATCAATTGAAGTCTGCAGCTGATGTTGAAGTTGATCTGTGCTAAGAAATGGCTTGTTTCTTTTAAGTGTGCTTAAACTCAACTTGCGTCTTCCAATATCGTGTTCTTTTCTTCTCGAGTTTCTTATAAATGTCTTTGCCTAATCAAATCTTTCTTGAATTTTATATATTAGATGCATTACTTATTCTGCTGTTCGTGAAATCGGTTTGCTAAATCGGTCTAAAATCTTTATTAGGCTTAAGACCATTCTAAATCTTTAGAAATATTTACCTGACCATGTTTTGACTACTGCTATCATATTGTGGTCTATATTGCACTTTAGAGAGCCTACTGTTGATTTTATGAAATTATTTTTATATTTTCTTATAATATTTCCTATATTATGATTTCAATTCATGCATGCAATGCAAAAGTCAAGTATCATGGTTATATTCTGTTCTAAAAAGAAACATTAATTTCAAACGCGCCCCTTATCCTATCTGGTGATTTTAAACACTGTGCTTTTCTGCTTGTGCGGTGACAAAACTTGTAAGCTTCACTCGTGATGTTTAGCTGTATATAAATGTTAAATTTTGTCAACATCGAACTGTTCTTCCTTCAATAAGATTCTTCCGATTATCGATTTTTGATACTAATTGGAGGTATTTCGATACAAACCTATGTAAGAACGCTTTGAGGCATATAATGTACATTTGTGTTGAATTTCATAAAAATCGGTCCAACCATTTTGGAGTTCATATGAAACGAACTTTCACAGCGTAAGCAAGTTCTTGTTGAGCTGTCCTCTTGAATAGTCAGATTCTACCGAATTTTCACGACTATCAATCATTACACAGTGATCACCGTACACTAATTCACTCTTATCTTCGAGTGAACTTCGGGCTCTTATTAGTTGTGACTCCTTTGTAAAATAACAAAAAAATGTTCCTTTCTTCCACGATGTAATTAAAACCAAACTAAATTCTCATTAACACAGTTTTTTTTCCCAATAACTTCACACTGGTGGGACATATTTCAAAGGGGTTGCTTCCCCGAAAACTACAAGATAGTCGTGTTGAAATCCAATGCAAACAAGTACTTGTCCAGCCAATTTCTGAAATAATCAAATTTTAGCTATTGCATTCATCCTTTCTAAATCTTATCATAGTTTTTTTATGGTTCAAATCTCAAAGTCATTAACTCTTATCCCTGATTGATTTTGGTATACAGTGCTTCATTAGTATACAAAAAAGATGGCTACGGACAAATATATTGCAATAAATCTTAAGGATAGAAAATTAAGAATGTATATGATGTTTGAGAACATATCACCGCGCTGTTTTAGAAAAATCCAAGGTTACCTTCCTTATGTGGGTTGAACCAGCTTCCTCTCCAGGAGCAATCGCCGAAAGAATATTAAGTTAACAAGCGGTTCACTGTCAGAGTATATGAAGACGTTACGCTTTTGCAGTTCGTACAAAAAGGTATCGACGTTCTCCTATATTACAGCGCTTAGTATTCCCAAATAATTACTCATATGGTATTGGCCAGACTCAACGTTGCTTAACCTCGGTGATCTATTGAGAGACGATGTGTCAAGGTAACTACGTCGTATATACCGCGGTGTTAGCATAAACTAGGATCGGTCAACGTGTCTAATGTATTGTTCGTCGTGCATTTGTTCTGAGAAACAGGAGAGTCGCTTTTATTGTTGACTCACCTAAATAGCAAGAACGATAATAAAATAACAAAAAGAGGATGTTGTAAATGATTGGACACCAACACTAAACAAAAACATTGCGATTTGATTTACAGGGTTTATATTTAGTTCGTCTAACTTACATTTTTGTAGTAATAGACGAAAAAAGGCGGAAGTATAATAACGAGGGAGTGTTTAAATTTCAATCAACTGATTCCCTTCCTCTATAGCAGAGCCCGGATACGCGTATGACAGCAGCAGTAGCAGCAGCAACAACAACAACAACAACAATTAATGCGAATAACCACCGTGTGCAAGATGACGTCACAGTGAAAGAAAGGGAAAGAAAAATATTATTAAAAAAAAAAGAAAAATCTGGCCGAGAAGGTGAGAAATAGACATGTTACACACAGAACCCGAGAGCCACAGGAAAAGATCTGTCCTAAACATGGCCGAACAAAGTCAGAGTATCACGCGTTCCACATAACAGTGTCATCTTGTTCCTTTTCTCCGCATTAAAAAAAAAAACGACCCTGGTGTCTTACTCTGCCCTCGTGTCGAGGCAAAGTAAATAGGAACAATTTATTTTTAAACACATTAGAGTGCGAGAAGACTTTTGAACAAAAGAGCCGGCGTCATTCTGAAAGTAAATGTAAATAAATATTGTTTTTATTAAAATAAAAATGAGCCGCGTTGTTCCTTGTCTTTGTTTCCTTGCGACTGTCTGCATACAACGTGTGGGGTACCTGTCATGTTGACATGGCACACAACAGGTGTTGACATGTAACAACTACGTTACATGTCAACACCTATTACTACGTTACAACTATCTACTTGTACTCAACTTGTTTTCCTGGCCTTTGGATTCCTCATAAACACACACACACACACACAATCACACACACACGCGTGCGCGCGATATGATTTGAAAATCTTAAGTAGAAGGACCTGCAGTGGACTTTGGCTAGGATGAAGCAAAGACTAGCAAAGGTATAGTAACGAGGATGACCATGGACACCCTCTCCCCCAATGTTTGAGTGGCCTTGTACCTAATTTTTGTTTATTTCTGTTTTAGTTGTAAACTTTTCACAGTGAATAAAAATATATAACTAAAAGTGTAGTATCTGTTCTTCAAATGCTACACTTCAATCTGTCGCTGTCAGTAGAGGAGAAATCCTTCACGATTGAGACAATTTTTATTTTTGTTCCTTTTCTCCACGTTAAAAACGACCCTGGTGTCTAATTCTGCCCGCGTGGGGGAGGCATTATAAATAGGAACTCTCTACCTGTGCTAAGCAAAATAAACGCAAATTCAACGAGCAGAGATTTTTTCCTAGAACTGTCCGTCCGTGGAACAACATCCCCTGGGGCTGCTTCCTGACTGACTATGACTTGGTCTCTTTAAAGTCTTATGTAAATAAACTTTTATTTGTTCATCCTCTTAAATAACTACACCCTATCCCAGTTCCACCATTACTGATCATCAGTGAGTTCACACCCGCTACCTTACACTTGACCCTTATCCTTGAGTCGCCTCCAGGTCTCGACAAATGATGACTTTGAAGTAAAATCAGCATTAAATTACCTCGTCTGATTCCGTTTTTACAAAAAAGAATACTAAATTATTAACTATTACTAATAAAATAAGTGTTGTGTAAATATTAAAAACAATATTTTACTTCAAAAATGTTTTTCTTTTATTTAAAAATAGTTTTGAACAATTATTTTCCAACTTTCAGGTTTTTATTGAAGCAGGCAAATACTGCGAAAATAACTCTATTAGAAATTACGGTGCTAATGCAGCAGATCGGTACCAATTTGCAAGATGAATTTGTTGAGTATTTCGTTTCAGTTTCAGTTTCAATCAGTTTCCACTTTTACATAAAACTCGAAATCGGGCTGCCATTTTGATGTTTCGTCCCTATCTCTAGACCTTACTCAATACTAATCCCATTGTGGAGGCATAGATTAAAGATTTTATATACAACTAATTCAATCATGATCATATTTATTGGCACGGTCCAATAAAAAAAACTCATTCTGTCTAAAAATCCCTCCGAAAGGGGTTAAATAAAAGGAAATCATAAAGTATAATATATATATTTTTAATTGTTCTTTCCAACTCAACAATCGAATTTAGAAAAAAAAAAATGAATAATAAAGAAATTACAAACGATATTTCAAAATTCCCTTGTTAACAAATTTATTGGCACCGTAATTCTAATGATCAATTGTATGGCATTTAGCCTTAATTACTTGCTGTAGTTGTTTGTTATAGTTTTCTACTAACTTGTAACATTCTTCAGCAGTAAATTTAGCCCATTTCTTCTTGAAAATAATCCTCTAACTGAGCGAGATTCTTAGGCTTCCTCTCCATTATCCTCAATTTTAAAATCCTCCACAAATCTTCAATGGGATTGAGGTCCTGGCTCTGAGATGGCCACTCCAAAACGTTGATATTGTTGTGTCCTTAAACCATTTCTTAGTCAGATTATCCGAATGCTTTGGGTCATTATCTTGCATGAAGCAGCAACGTCAACTAAGTGAAAGCTCTCTAGCAGAGTCCTTCAGGTTTTCATTTAGGATTTTAACATAATCCTCTTTTTCATGTTGCCTTAACAAATCGTCCTGGTCCAGTAGCAGCAAATATCTCCAAAACATCAAACTGCCTTCGCCGTGCTTCACAGTTGGTATGGTGTTCTTAGGCAAGACGGTTTAGCCAGATTTCCTGTAAAAAGAAGAAACACTATTATGACTGATTAACTCAAATTTCGTTTCGTCGGACCATATAACATGTTTCCAGAAAGCAGCACCTTTATCAATATGGCGGTTTGCGAACTTTAGCCTTGCTTTCAGATGCACATGTTTCAATAAGGGAGTCTTCCTCGGGCGACATGCTTTCAAACCAGCTCTCTCCAAAACTCTACCAACTGTATGTCGAGACACGTTCACTCCAGAGCTTCCCTGTTCCTCTACAATCTCCCTAGCAGTGATCCTTGTGGTTTGGTTGACACGTTGAAGTAGTTTTCGCTCTGCTCTCGCAGACAGTAGCCCTTTTCTCCGCCGACCTTCCAAATTCATAACGTGACCTTGTGATTCAAACTTCTGTACGATGGCTCAACGGTGGATTTGGGAAGGTTTAGCTTCTTCCAAATCTTATCATAGCCCTTTCCTTTGGAATGACACGCTATCACACGCTTTCTGGGGTCTTCGCTGTGTTCCTTAATCTCAAGCATAACGAACATTCCTTGATTTAAATTAATTCAAAGCAAACGATGTCTAAAAATTATCTGGAAAAGAATTTTTTTTTTAAATTATCATTAAATAAGCATAATAAGGCTATAAAACGTAACGAAACCATGTCAAACACGGAATTGGTTGTAATTATACTGGTAACAGATGAAAATAATAATTATACTGGTAATAGATGAAAATAATAATTATACTGGTAATAGATGAAAATAATAATTATACTGGTAATAGATGAAAATAATAAGCCGTGCCAATAGTTTGGAACAGAGTAATTTAGAAATGTTGTTTGTAATTCATTTAGTATTTTTTTTTTAAATCCAATTATTGCATCGAAAAGAGCAGTTAAAAATACATATGATACCACATAATAAACTTTGATTTTGACCATTATTTTAAAGATTTTATTAACAAAATATGATTTTTATTGGACCGTGCTAATAAATATGATCATGACTATGCTATATCAGAATCCACTATTTGAGTAAGTGTGGCACAAGGCTAAATATTATAACAACCAGTGTCACTTTAAACTTTAAACACATGTACAAGCTAAACTTAATTGTGACGCTGCAGTTTTTTTTTTACGATGGTGACATATACTGATCTAGTTTCCAGTAGATGCTGTGGGGTGAGTATGAGATTGCTCCGCGGCAGATGGCCTGTAGCGTAGAAATGTGTGCGTGCGGGAAGGGTCGGCGAAAGGATTCGGGTGGTTTTTATAATGGAAGTAGGCATGAGTCAATTACATCACATAGCAACCTACGGCACACGTCGCCGATGGTAATTGCTCCGGCACAGCCCAGTCGACTTTCGAGTGGCCTTCATTAGCGCCACCGACGCCAACTTTCCAGTCAATGAACTTCAGGCAAGCCCACAAAAATTCTGAAGGTCAATCAGCCCTGGAAAGTAATTTTAATGTTACTCTTTCGACCTTTTCTTTTCATGTAGAGTTCCAGGCAAAAGTTTACAACACAGTACAGATATTTTTGCTCACAGATTTTTTTTCATTGATGTAAGCGTTGTGTAAAATTGAATTAGAACTTTTAGTTGTGAACAGGAAATAATACAACGCGCGATTTATATTACTAGCAGGACCCGTGGAACTTCAAGGAATGAGAAATAGATTCAATTAAAGAATTATGTTTTGATGAAGCTGATATTTTTCAGAACAGCGTAAAATATTTTGGGGGATCAAAAAAAAAACAACAAAAAAACATAACAGGCAGCAAATAGTAGTTTATCAACATTTCTATGAAAATACCGTTCATTGAATTTTAAATATAAAACTGACTATTTTAGATCATATAGTGTATGTGGCAAATTACATCCCTAAACGAATTGCGATTTCTAATTTACAAGTGTTTGACTGCATCACGTTTTAAATGCAGGTCGTTAAGTGTCGCACAGTGATCCGGTTTTGTATTCGAGAAGACAGGCACATGAGGAAACTTTCGATAAAATGAAAGAAACGCATGCTTATAATGCCCCCATTACATGTCCTTGTAACATGCCGGCATTGTGATTTTAGAAATAGTCAGAAATTCGTGGAAACAGGTACCAGATCTGGTGTCCCGCTTTTCTGTCAGTTAAGTCAAGGGTTCCATTTAAAAAAAAATCGACATGTGACAATTCGCCGAATAACCTAAGTGTCAAGATTAGTACATGATCTGTATAAACCATCATTCGTAACCATTCCCATATGCATAAAGCGTCTTCCAGATGTATTCCTATGTTACTGACACATTTCCAGAAGAGTGCTTGACGATAGATTTGGAGATTACCAAGAGTATGACTAAATATTTTAGAAAATACTGATTCGACAGGATAAAAACTGGTTCTCTCACTATAATATAAACGCCAATGCGCAGTAAATGCAGGGAAAGCACAAAGATGGCAAAGGTGCAGCCGCACGCCGACAAGAACATGCTCACACTCTTCTGAAACCAGGCTGAGTAATAATAAGGGAATTCCTGGCAAAGCCTACCAAAATTACAAGAGCCTGTTATGCTTCACTTTTGAGAAAATTAAAAAGAAAGTATCGAAATCAAGAAGCAGAAAAAGATTAGCAAAGAAATGCTCCTCCTGCAAGATAACGGTCAGGCTCACAATGCGCAAGTCTCTAAATCAGACGCACAGACGGGTGTCTATGCAATCATCTTCTCTACTTTTCTATCCTATCAGTCATTGGTGTTCACCTCTTCCAAGTTATCTAGTGGTTTTTTTTTTTTTTTTTTTTTTTAGGAATGCGTTTTCCAGTCAGTGCAGCCTTGATTTCACTAGTAATATCGTGATTGGAAGATCAAGTTCCAGTTTTAGACAAAAAACGGTCTTAAGAGCTACATTAAACGATTTGAGAAATGCGTAGTTTTAAGCGGTATCAAATTGAAGAAAGACTAATAACCGCGCCAAATTTCCTTGCTTTAGTCTTATAAAAATTAGCTTAGCGACATTACAACAGCATGTTCTGTTCATTGTTTTGACTCTGGAGTGTGTATTCTTTGATATTTTATCTGCTTTTATATCGAGTAGTGCGGTTCCCGGTTGATTAACTGTGTCTAACCGCGTCGGATATATACTCAAAGGTCAAAATAATAAAAAGAATATTCTGTTGTCATAGCCCTAGACATTATTTATTAACTGATTTCTTTACAAGCCATTGAAGAAACCAAGCATTACACAACCAGAATGAAAGCCCGGCTTCAATAACAAAAATTAACTGGGTTTCTTTTTTTTGGTATTTCAGTTCTAACATGGCGAATTTACCACGTGGGCAATGGTAAGTACCTCAGCTACTTCCTGTATATATTAAACTATCCACAATAAAAGTTGCGGTTATTTCAGTGAGGTTTCCTTATGTCACGGATAGCGCTTTTTTTTTTTTTTTTTTTTTTTTTTTGTCGCCCGCTGATTTAATCTTCCGGTCGAGGCGTTGGCAGAACATTCCGACCTTTTCGCGGAGAAACCATGGCTCTAAATGCGCTCCTGCCTAACGCGGACCCCACCCATCCCGGCTGATCACCCCACGTATTTGCCAACGAAAAAAAAAGATAACAACATTAACTCCATTTTGAATGATTGAACATTTTTTTTTTTTAAATTAAATCGCCGGCTTCGTAAAAAGTTCCAAAAACACATAACATTTTTTGAAAAGATAATGAAACTGTTTACGTCAAAATGCAATTTATAACAATGAACTCAGCCATTTCCAGCCACAAATTTATTGCAATTAAGTTATTTACGACTTGTGATTTTTTATGCAGAGTTTGGCAAAATCCTCCATGTCTGGGCTTTCTACTGTTCAACTTTTTAAGATTTCAAATGGCTACCTGTAACAAATTAACAACAACAAAAAAACTATTTTTCACGCTGCAACTGTAAAGAACTCTCCGTTTTACTTCCGTGTGTCTTACATAGAAACACATTTTATTTCCCATCTCATTACCACGACATTACTTCCCTGAATGCTACAATATGGTCATCGGCAAATCCAACGTGAATGAATAACCTGTTTACGTGTGTAATCAAAATGTGTTATCGTAATAATCCTTTTTCAATCCGTTCATTATTATTCTAGACAAAATCTAATTGTCCCTTATCCTCGAGTAAATTATTTTCCTAGATAAAAGTATGATAAAATATGTACCGTTTGTGTGTGTATACATAGTAAGTACTGAGTCAATTGTGTGTTTGCATGTATATGTGTATGGGTGTGTGAGTACTTGTGAGTGGGAGTTTGATTATAATATGCCACGTGCCGTTGACCTTTTCCGTGCGGTACCCACTCTCCCGCCATTTTTAGTCTTGTTGATTTCCACCCTTGTACGATTTCCGGTTTCAATTTCAACCCTGGCGATTTGTTTTGAAATTTCTTTTTAAATCGTCCTATTTTGCCCAAAGGCAACAAAAAGAAAGAGAAAATGGCCCCACGCCCAACGAGGGGGTATGGTGTTGACATATGAAAACACCCGGCTGACATTACCCAATATATTGCCTTTTCACTCTCTCCCATCCCCCCCTCTCTCTCTCTCTCTCTTTCTAACTCTCTCTTTCTCGCTGGCTCTATCTATAGCTCACCCCCTCTCTCTCTTCAAATTATGTTAACATTATTTCCAAAAGTGGATAATCGCCAGATATACAGGTCGTCTCTAAAATCGAGGCACCCAGAAAAAAATAAACATTTTTACACAAATACCAACGTCAAAATAATTCTATTCACTACATTTTAAGTTTTTGTTGAGATTGGATGCGTAGAGTATTATTTATTCATTTATTTTTTTATTTATTCATTTATTTATGGTGTTATTTTACCCCAAAGAAGGTACATTGTCAATTAAACGTGAGGGGCTACCAATTAGGATCATGTTTGTAAGGACTGTGTGGGTTCCTCAGCAGTGAAATGTGTATTCCCATTACATTTAAACTTCTGGGTGTTTGTACGGTGAGGGAAGCGAGTGGGTATTCCAAACTTCGGCGACTAGAAACTATTAGAGTAAAATACTTTCTCGTATCTACGGATCTCAACAGTGAAGTTCTAGTATTTTGCTGTTCAGTGAGTATATACGTCAAGGGGGCACAAGTGAATAAAGTTTATCAGAGCGCATTACATTAAAGTGCTTGTAAAACGTTGTAAAATTGCGGTGATGGGACCGTGATTAGAAATAGGCTGAGAGTGCGTGACCTATTAGATTTCAAATTTTTAGGGGACTATGCCTAAGGGGCACCAATACTCCATGCATGGGCGATTAGTAGCTTTGTAAATATATAAAATACTTTCAGGAGTGAATAGTTTTCTAGCACGGTAAAGGGATCCCACTTTCTTTGCAGCAGTCTTAGCAATGCCCTCGATGTATTTATTTCAATTCATGTTTCCTGTGAATGTTAAGCCGAGCATCTAGAACGATTGGCTCTCCGGTTCCGTGTTATTTGTCACGTAAATCGAGACTTGAGAGAGTTTTTTGGGGGAACTGTTAAAGGATACAAACTTAATAGCATTAAAACTTTTCATCCGTTTACCCTAACCCTAACCCTAACCCGACGGTCTACTTTTAACTACACTGTCATTGCTTTGAATATGTGTACAATTTTTTTGTTTCGCATGTCTAGAGCGTTGTATCATCAGCAAATATACCCATCTAATAACGCATGTTGTATCCCGTACGGAAGCAAACCTACGATAATGTTTCACACGTGTGAGACATGTGTTTATAGTTTTGAAGGCGGATCTTGTGACCCGGTGTGATTGCTTTGATGTGTTGGTTGTCTATCTTAGGAACCCGTTGTCTAAATTTATCTTCAGTATACTTTCTAGACGGTATCAATTCAAAAACGTAAACCACAAAAATGTTCACATAATAAATATTTATAAAAAGATCACTCTTGAAAAAAAGTATCGGTGTTTGTTTCATTTTATAAATATTTGTTTAATTATACACGTGTGTGTGTGAGGAGTGGAGTGTGCAAGTATCTCTATTGGACGATCTGTAAAAAGTTGACTTCTGAAGTCTTGAGAACATATGTTACAAAGAGAAATTAGAAATAAGTCTTACACAATTCCTACAGTTACATATAAAGCAAATGAAGAAACAATCCTCGTAGATGTTGACGTCCCTAATGGTGCTAGATTCAACAGAGCTGAGACGAAAAAAAAACTAATAAAAATGCCAAGGTCTTATGTACCACATGAAAAAAAAAACTAATAAAAATACCAAGGTCTTATGTACCACATGAAAAAAAACTAATAAAAATACCAAGGTCTTATGTACCACATGAAAAAAAAACTGGAATCTTAGGACCATCTCTATCATTTAAGTTATTATATGAGAAACCGGATTAATGAGAAAGAATTTAAAAAATAATCTGGAAATATAATAGGTGAACAGAGTGCAAGAAATATACAAAAAAAAAATCTCTAAAAATGATCAGAATATTGAAAATATGCCTCGGATGGAATGTCTGAGATAGCAAGTGAGTCTTTCACATTCAATAGGATGCTTCATCGCCTGCTGAAGAAAAAAAAAGAAAATTGAAAAACGAAAGAATTAATGCAATGATGTAAACGATAGACATTGAATATTATTTAAACTAACAGACAAATCCTGTATATATATATATATATATATATATATATATATATATATATATATATATATATTGGCACATAAGATTTATTAGGCCGCCTGACGAAAACTGTTCGTTCTTGCTAACCAATTGTCTGAAACATTAGCATATTCACTGTAGCGACTATGTAATATTTGTTTATATGAATATATATATACGCATACACACATATATATATATATATATATATATATATATATAGAGAGAGAGAGAGAGAGAGAGAGAGAGATTGTGTGTGTGTGTGTGTGTATAAGTGAGAATGTGTGTGAGGACACTTCGAAACCTATATACTCAACAGTTCTTATCTACACACTTAAAATTTGGTATGTAGGGTGTTCAGATATGTGGAAAACTTTATAATTAGTTTTCATCTGAAAAATAGGCTGCTAAATCGGTAAAAAATTGTGAAATTGGTACTTGAGGGTCAATGAATATTTATCTGTTTGTCAACTGTTTTACAAGGTTGGAAAACACTTTTTTAAAAGTCGTGTCAAGCTCGCCTAATCGTGACATATTTAACGCCAGTCGAGAGACTCGAACCCCGGAAAAAAAAGTCATGTCTGGTTTTATTACCAAGGACCCGAACCACTAGGCTACAGTAAACCGCGAGAGATACAGTTGAATTTAAACATTTATTCATATTAAATGCTTTTAGCGTCAGTCAGAGTGATCTTATCATTATATGACGATGTGTGTGTATTATCTAAGTTGACCGACTTATATATATATATATATATATATATATATATATATATATATATAATCTGGGAAAATAACAACTATGCAGTTTAATATTTTGTGATTTATAAAGAAGCGGAATCGGTAATTGTATCGCAATCGGGAATTTAGTATGGAATCGGTAATTGCAACGGAATCGGGAATCATCCAATCACTAATATATATATATATATATATATATATATATATATATATATATATATATATATGGTAAGTTCTTATAAGTCATCTAAAAGGTCTTAAGTATTAATGACCCACTGAATCGTACGATGGAGATCGATTCGAAAATTTTCAAATGATTACTCGATCGGCCTCAGAAAAAAACTTGAAAAAATTGTCTTTATATGCCACACCACATTCTGAATTATCCAATAAATGCTTGCCAATCTAAATTATTGGGGGTAGGGTTAAGTCGAAGTCTTAGGGGCCTACTGTATCTCTAATACCTCGACTTTTTGGTTTCCCGGAAATTCACAAAGATAAGGTTTTTGTAGACCCATTTTACCGACGGTTGGTTCGACTCAGCATGCCCTTACTCATTGAGTTATTTTACCTGTTCGTACATTTTATTCCACTTACTGTGTCTCTGATTCTTTTACTTTTTCTAAAATTATTGTTACATAGAAAAGGGGAGGACCATAATTGTATTTGTTGTCATGGAATGATTATTCTTAGAATGAAAGGAGATTATGCGTGTCATAAAAGAATTCCGTGTGCGTATGATCGTCTAGTTTCATATGCGGTTGTGTGTGTTCATCTCTAATTGTTCATATGCTTTTGTGTGTGTTACATGCATTTTCTTCGACATACCTTACTTCATGTGTCGTCGATGTTGATCCATCTGGAATTCATCTTCTCTTGGAGGGAGACTGGTACCTGTTAGACGAAGATTTATCACTCCAAGACGATGAATTAGTTTTTTATTTACCTTCCAGATGTCGACACAGAATATGGAAGTGAACCTTGCTTGCTTTGAACACGTCAGCGTCCCCCACCCCCAGTCAAGGGGAGGGAACAGCTATTAAGCCGTCCGTCTTCTTCAAAGCCCAAATCCAGTCTCTCAGATCTAGCCAACCTGACCATGTCACTCATACGTAATCTGGTCAGCTGACCCTCGGTTCTGGTAAACGTGTCTACACTCCACGTTTACTCACCTCTCTCTCTCTCTCTCTCTCAATCCATTCTGTAACATTATTAGACATACTTCTTATAACGAAGATAATATTTTTCTTATGCTCGTTCGATGTTTCCAGTTTATTTACTAACGATTCTCTTAATTAGACTATTGCTATTTGTTGCAACGCACTTCATCGTAATGAACTTGATCCTCCATCATTACCAGAAAAAATATTTTTATTCAACTCCTTTCTCTCTGCACAAAATTCGTTGAGTTCAGTTTCAACAAATTGATGGGGTTTCATGGGTAGCATTTGCGCCTTATCCTCAGCGACGTTTTTGTTGGATTTTGTGAATTGCAACTTTTTAAATCATCACACAACACTCATTTTTATATTTCCGTTATGTCTATGATATTTTATCGGCTTTCCCTTCTTGGGATCTTGCTTTAGAATTCGTTGATCATTTAAACTCCTGACACCACGCTCTTTCTTTCACTATGGAAGTTTGAAAAGGATAATTCTCTTCCATTCCTCGATGTTCTACTTGAAAGGTATAGAGGTGCATTTCTTAATTCTATATACAGAAAACCAATCTTCAGAGATTTATACATTAAATTAGTGTATATTTACATCGAAAAATTACACCATTAGCGCTGATTTAAACATTAGTACATAGGGTCTGGGTTATCTGTTCCTAATGTCGATTAAATACTGAAACGACTAAAATTAAAGAAATTCTGAATTCGTTATTGATAAAATTATTAAATTCAAAATTAAATAATTTAACAAGGATATAAGCGTTGGCTTTTCTATATATTGCCTATATCTCTTAAGCTGCTGTGGGTTAGAGAAAAACATGTGTCTCGTTTATTAACCAACAATGGCTTTCCGACTGTTTTACCCTGTATAATTTTTAATACGAAACCTATATTTCCTTCTTTTAAAAAAGGATAGTTTGTTTCGCACAAACGTTAGCAATGTTATATATAGATACTAATGCCATATATATATATACATATATATATATATATATATATATATATATATATATATATATATATATATATGGTGTCCACAAAGTCTGGCTACATTATGTAGCCAGACTTTGTTGAAACAACCTGTAGATTATGTAGCCAGACTTTGTGGGCACCCTGTATACACACACACACACACGTATATATATATATATATATATATATATATATATATATATATATATATATATATATATATATATATATACAGAGTGCTCAGAAAGTCTGGCTACATAATCTACAGGATGCTTCCACAAAGTCTAGCTACATAATGTAGCTAGACTTTGTGGACACCCTGTATATATATATATATATACATATGTGTGAGTGTGTGATCGCGTGCGTGTGTGCGTGTATATATATATATATATATATATATATATATTAAAAGCACTTTATTCTGTGCATGTTTGTGTATGTGTGCAAGAGAGATAGAGCGAAGAGAAAGAGAGAGAAAGAGAGAGAGAGAGAGAGAGAGAGAGAGAGAGAGAGAGAATTTGTGCCTAACTCCAGAACGGCTGCACCGATGTTTTGAGATTTCAAACAACTGTAGTTTATGTGCCTAAGAGTAGTTTTAGAAGTATCAAAAATCGATAATCTATAAATCTGATGAAAGAGAAACAGACGATTGTTACCAAAGTTAACACTCTGCTCCAGCCTAATATCACAAATGAATTTGAGAAGTTTTAAGCTTTATGACCGCACACACAGAAAGGCCTGGAATATAAAAGCAACATTAGATCCTTTATCAAGAGAGGGGCGCGTTCTAAAATGAATGGTTTTGTTTGGAACATACTAGAAACATGAAACTTGCCTTTTTACATTTTAAACTTTAATTAAAGCCGTTATATATATATATATATATATATATATATATATATATATATATATATATACACACATATATATATATAATTATTTCCACTGCCAAATAACGTGGCAGCCTACAAGAGTTAGTTGTCATAGCTCTTGTAGGCTGCTAGGTTGTTTGGCTGTGGAAATAATTACATATAATCTCTCACATTCTGAAAAATTATATATATATATATATATATAATTTTATAAAATAAACAGTAGGTTCTTTACAGTGCAATGTACACTACAATGTATTTATACTAAGTCACTGCGGGAAGTCATGTGAATTTTCCTCCTGCTGCTCTGCAGTGGAACCCCGACGAAAATAAGTCGTCAGTCGGTTTAATTGGAAAAAACCGATATAACCGATTTCGATAGGCCGCTTTTACATTTCTTAATCCTCATTCAATCCTGAGCATTTAGCTCATTCCACGTGACCAAAAGATATACATCTTTGATGTAACGCAAGTCTAATAACATAAGCATTTCACGTCAACATTGTATATAAATTTATGGCATATTTAATTGTATAATTCTATTAGCAAGGACATAAATAAATAATATTGGTAAACATTAAGTCAACACGTGCATAGACAATGTTGATAAACTGCAATATACAATTATAAGTGGGGAAGTCAGCAGAGAAGAAACAGCATATGCATTCGTGGCGTAACGGTTAACAACGTGGATTAATGATCACTCATAATTTATGTGTCTTTCCTAAAATAATTTATTTTGTTTAAACAAAATGAAGTTACTCTTTATTGACGAGTACAGAGCTACTTCAGATAGTGTCGCAATGAAAATAATTTTGGTCCGGTCAAAATATTTTCTCGAAAGGAATCAATTCGCATCCATACTTCATATGTCTCATAGAAGAGACGTTGCGAGTATCTTTTCGTTCTATCGTTATTTTCATAGCAAGTGTTCGATTAGGCTTCAATTTATAATCCCCACTTTCAAACAATCGCAAGAATTACTCGTCAAGCTACAACAACTGTCAACAATTCCTCTGCTTTCTATCAGTGCCTAAAACTAGACGAAATTTCCTGAGAAAATATTATTTCCTAGAAATGCCAATCTGCAGAACACAATACCACACGTCTGCTTCCCAGCTGACTATTACATGATCGTTTTTAAATGTACCGTGAATAAGTACATATTAAGCCGTGCTCTGAAATAAGAAAGCTATCGATAACAACAATCGAGAAAGAGACTGGCTTTACTTTATTTGTTCGATAATAATTAGGCAAACAATGTTTTTCGCGCGTTTGGATTTGTGATTAACGAATATTTAGATATCTTGCTTGTTTCCCTATCCCGTAACAAGTATTCAGGTTCGCCGAAAGAACACAAGGGTGTTGGCACATAGTCGCGTACCCACACATACACACACAGCACATGATTTTTTTTTTGGGGGGGTGGACAGATTTACGGTCTGCCCCTTTATCGTAAACATAGCAAATGGACAAATAATTCAGGCCTAAAAACTCAAAACAAAATGGCGTCGCCTTGATCTTTGCAACATTGGCTTACATAATTTCGATTTTCTTCGCGCTGTTATCACATTTTCAAATGTCATTTTTGGGCAAAGAAAACCGCCTTGCCATTAATGTATCTATATATGTGTTCATAATCAGAGAGTTTAAAGGATACACATGTGGAAACGGAAGTACAAACACACACATACACACATAGAGACTCTCTCTCTCACACACACACACACACGCACACATACACACACACACACGCACACATACACACACATATATATTGAGTAAAACGATTCATAATTTTGAATTAAAAATCAGTTTCAAAAGAAAAACAGACAAAAGCCATTAGATTTACGGTCATTTCAGAAAAGATGTTCATTTTATTTAAATTGACAATGAATATTAACAATTATCTGACAAAAAATTGTCCTTTTAAAACAAAGTCTCCTCATCAGCAAAGAATAGGGGGGGGCAGTTAAAGACACCAAAATAAAACTAGCATTTAGTCGTGTGCAAGGCAGATATCCTTTTATCTCCTGTATAAAATCAGCTTCAATTTCCGTAAGTCTATCCTCTGGCATGCTGTTATTTTTGCCTTTTCTTATGAAAATGATTTTTCATTCAAAATTATGAATCGTTTTACTCAATATTAATATATCTTTAGGATATCTATACCTATTGAGCTTATTATATATCTACAGTACAATGAGCACTGTTTTCTTGTACTAGTATTATACATTTACTAGTACATTTAAATATCTCTGCTCTTTAGACTCCAGGTCTAATTCCCTCAATATATATATGTATATATATATATATATATATATATATATATATACATACATATATATATATATATGTAATAAAATATATATATATATATATATATATATATATGTATATATATATAAATGGATTTCTGCCTTTGGATAATTATGGACCATCTTCTTCCAATTACGGGATTTCCTTGGATTTTACTTGTGCAAATCGAAATTCAATTAACTTTCTTGAAGTTATATATTTGGATTTTACCGTCACTGGATTATTTATCTTCAACCAGACTATCCATTCATGTGTAATCACCTTTTTCTTCACCATATTCCCTCTGCTTCACTTTTTTGTTATCAAGTCAGATCTTTGACTTACTTGTTGTTTCATCAAATACTTTTGCATGCAAAATCCGATCCCGCATTTTGCTAATTCCTACCCTCTGATGAGAAGGAAAGTATTTCTTCGAAATTGCGCGGATTAAGGACTATTCACTTATCTGGTGTTCCTTTTCAGATTAAATATGTTTTTAACTCTCATTTCAAAGTGTTTTTTAACATGTTTTATTAACTGTTTGCTCGTATATATATATATATATATATATATATATATATATATACATATATATATATAAATTTATATATACATATATATATACATATATACATATATATAAATATATGTATATAAATAAATAAATACATATATATAAATATATATATATATATATATATATATATATATATATATATATATATATATATATATGCATCCCTGGAGTAACGGTTAAAAACGTTGATTAATAATCACTCCTAATTTCTGTGTTTTTCCTAAAATAATTTTTTTGTTTAAACAAACAGAAGTTACTCTTTATTGACGAGTACAGAGCTACTTAAGATAGTGTTGTAATGAAAATAATATATATATATATATATATATATATATATATATATATATATATATAATTAATTTTTCGAATCAAATATGGCAACGCATTATGGGCCCAAGTACATTCTTATATTAAGGGATGGGCACCTAGAAACACTGTAATAAATAATGTTATTTATTTTGTTTGCTCTTTAAATATTTTCATTTAGCTTTATTTAATTTGTTCTTATTAAAATTCTGTTTTAATCCATATAAAACTTTTCAAATGTTTTTAAAAGATCATAATTTGTTTCTGAAAAGTTATTCAAAGACACCCGCGATAGATGAATAAGAAATTATAACTAAAAATGTAATACATCTTCTAATCTCAGAAGGGTAACTAATAATATAGATGTTCTCTAACAATCAAAATTATATATATATATATATATATATATATATATATATATATATATATATATATATATATTAGCAGTTCAGCCCGGCTTGCTCGGGTCCTATGTACTGTTCATAACTTTCCTCTGTGTAAATTCCCTGTATGTAAAATTTCAAATGTTTAGATCAAAAATTGTCTGAGTAATTTGGTAAAGGTAAATTTTTTGAAATTTGACCCTAGTTTAGACCCATTTACATTTATTGTTCTGGTCTCAAATAAAAATAAATAAAAAATTATCCATGTGCAAGTTACCTATATCTGAAATTTTAAGTGTTTAGACCCAAACATGTCAAAGGAGTTTGTAGAGTTTGCAAAGGTAAAATCTTTCAACTATGACCGTTCGACAGCGAAATTTTACCTCCCAAACTTGTTAAAATGGTCGCCGAATATCTGGATACTCGTTATGTAAAATTTCAAATGTTTAGACCAAAAATTGTCTAAGTGGTTTGTTAGAAGCAACAAAGGTAAACTATTTTGAACTATGACCCCTTGGCAGCTCAAATTTTCAACCCGAACCGATTAAAAAGCTTGCCCTATCTCTGAATACCTTTTATGTAAAATTTCATACGTTCAGACTAAAAATTGGCTGAGTTATTTGGTAGAAACCGAAGAGATATTTTTTTAAACTTTGATCCCAATCTTGACCCCTTAACATTCATTGTTTTAGGCTCAAATCGAATTAAAAAGTTAGACCCATGTTCTACATCAAAAATCTCAAGCATTTAGACTGGTCGAAAACAAATTAAACAGATTTTTTTATATCTCAAAGTCCCTTATGACAAATCTCCAATCTGTAGACCGAAAATTAACAAAGTACTTTGGTAAGGAAGCACAGGCAGACATACACACACAGACAATTTCACTGCCTTCATACTACCACTTTTTTTTTTTTTTTGCTGAACACACACCTCCAAACACTTGGGTAATGCCGGGCACCCATGCTAGTATATATATATATATATATATATATATATATATATATATATATATATATATACTAGCATGGTGCCCGGCATTACTAGCATGGGTGCCCGGCATTACCCAAGTGTTTGGAGGTGTATGTTCAGCAAAAAAAAAGTGGTAGTAGGAAGGCAGACTTGAACCCGTACCGCGAAGGAGGAAAAGAACGGGGAAAAACGTGACGTCTTTGCTGTTATGACCATCGTAACACGGGAAGTGATGTAGGTTTAAATTAAGGCTAGACAATCGAAAAGAGGGAATGAAAATATCGGTGAAAAAAGCGAAGCCTCTCTGTAAACAAGTACCCAGTTGAGGGTGAAGAAAATAATGTTTTTAGCCAATTTTTCCGTATTCGTCGCGTGAAGGGTCGAGCTTCAAAACGATGCTGTTCTTGTGAAAATCTGTGGCATCTGTCGAAAGTTTTAGGCAGACATGCAAACATACATATATACATACATTTATATATTGATAGCTCAAATTTTCGACCGAAACCGATCCCGCATTTTGCTAATTCCTACCCTCTGATGAGAAGGAAAGTATTTCTTCGAAACTCCGCGGATTAAGGACTATCCACTTATCTAGTGTTTCCTTTTCAGATTAAATGTTTTTAACTCATTTCAAAGTGTTTTTAACATGTTTTATTAAATGTTTGCTCGTATATATATATATGTGTGTGTGTGTGTGTGTATTTATTAACTGTTTGCTCGTATATATATATACATATATATATATACATATATATATATATATATATATATATATATATTTATATATATCTTGTCCTATCTCTGAATACCCTTTATGTAAAATTTCAAATGTTTAGACCAGAAATTGTCTGAGTAATTTGGTAGAGACCGCCGAGGTTAATTTTTTAAAAACTTTGACTCCTAGTGTTTTGTACCCCAAATTGTCGGAGGAGTTAGGTAGAGTTCTCAAAGGACAAATCGTTGAATTTGGACCTGTTAACAGCCAAATTTCTGGCGGAAAACCGATCACAATGATTTTCCCAAATCTCAGTACCGATAATTTGATTTGAACCCAAAACAACAAATTTTAAGGGTTCATAATAGGGGTCAAAGTTTAAAAAATTTGACCGTTTTTTTTTGTTTTTTTTTTTTGCTCAGCATACACCTCCAAACACCCGGGTAACGCCGGGCCGAAATGCTAGTATATCTATAAAAGCAAACGCGTCTGTGTGTCTGTCAGTCTGTCTGTGTGTCTGTCTACATTTTACTACGCTATAACTCTGTCCATTTTTAGTCTGCCGACTCGAAATTTGATATACAGGGTCCTGAGATTTGGAAAAATCCAGGTGACTGGTTTTCGGCCAGAAATTTGGTTGTTAAGGGATCAAAGTTCAACAATTTGAAGTTTGAGAACTCTACCAAACTCCTCCGATAATTTTGCCTCCAAACACTTGAAATTTTAGATATAGGTTGGCCATGAATTTAACTTGATTGAGCCCAAAACAAAAAATTTTAAAGGGTCATAATAGGGGTCACAGTAAAAAAAAAAATGACCTTTATTTTATTTTTTTCTGCTCAGCATGCATCTCCAAACACCCGGGCAACGCCGGGCCGAAATGCTCGTAAATAAATAAAAAATGAATAAGAAATGAAATTCAACCTTCGTATGTCAGTATTTGTTACGTCACTTCACTATGCCGACATCATTCTTTGCTAAAAGTCTTATATATATATATATATATATATATATATATATATATATATATATATATATATATAATGGGTTAAGAAATTCCAACGAGAGAAAGATGTATATTTAAATAAGGGGGGGGGGTCAACAACAATCTGTATTATTCCATGTTTTGGTTTTTCATTGAATCTTATGTGTAGATCATTGTAATAATGTTTTTAAATCATGGAAATCGTTTTAACACGTTTTAGACGTTCTGTGAACGTCCTCTTCAGAAAGTATCTAAAATGTAAGATATTTTGAATATACTCAAGATGTGTTTAAAATGTAAAAGAACATTTTCGTAGTTTATTTGAAATGTTTCTGAACGGTTGAAATATGTGTAAATGATTCTACTTTTCATTCATATGTTCAATTTATATTACTGGTTCGTTGGAGTGGACTGTTGTCACTGCTGTCTTATCTCTCTCTCTCTCTCTCCTTGTGTTTCTATTTATCTTTCTTTTTTTCTCATTTTTCCCCCTTTTTTACTCTTACTTGTTTAACTGGGTGCATAGGGTAGGGTGTGTGTATATTAAAATAAGGGGGGTCACCAACAATGTGTATTTTTTAACATTATATTATTATTCCGTGTTTTGGTTTTTCATTGAATCTTATGTGTAGATCATTGTAATAATATTTTTAAATCATGGAAATTGTTTTTAACGCGTTTTAGACGTTCTGTGAACGTCCTCTTCAGAAAGTATCTAAAATGTAAGATATTTATAATATACTCAAGATGTGTTTAAAATGTAAAAGAACATTTTTGTAGTTTATTTGAAATGTTTCTGAACGGTTGAAACATGTGTAAATGATTCTACTTTTCATTCATATGTTCAATTTATATTACTGGTTCGTTGGAGTGGACTGTTGTCACTGCTGTCTTATCTCTCTCTCTCTCTCTCCTTGTGTTTCTATTCATCTTTCTTTCTTTTTTTCTCATTTTTCCCCCTTTTTTACTCTTACTTGTTTAACTGGGTGCATAGGGTAGGGTGTGTGTATATTAAAATAAGGGGGGTCACCAACAATGTGTATTTTTTAACATTATATTATTATTCCGTATTTTGGTTTTTCATTGAATCTTATGTGTAGATCATTGTAATAATATTTTTAAATCATGGAAATTGTTTTTAACGCGTTTTAGACGTTCTGTGAACGTCCTCTTCAGAAAGTATCTAAAATGTAAGATATTTATAATATACTCAAGATGTGTTTAAAATGTAAAAGAACATTTTCGTAGTTTATTTGAAATGTTTCTGAACGGTTGAAACATGTGTAAATGATTCTACTTTTCATTCATATGTTCAATTTATATTACTGGTTCGTTGGAGTGGACTGTTGTCACTGCTGTCTTATGTCTCTCTCTCTCTCTCCCTCTCTCTCTCTCTCTTTCTCTCTCTCCTTGTGTTTCTATTTATCTTTCTTTCTTTTTTCTCATTTCTTTCCCTTTTTTTACTCTTACTTGAGTGGAGATGAGGGGGCCATTGGTACTTGGTCAACTGGGTGCATAGGGTACGGTGTGTGTGTGTGTTTGTTTGTGGGTTGGTATGTGTGTGTGGGGCGTTGGTTTGTGTGTTTTCTTGTAATGGCTTGAAGAATGTGCTCTGTTTTATAGTATTATAAAGTTATTTGCTTCCCTAGGAAGAAAACTATTATCCAAGGTCCTTACTAATGTGTGTGTGTGAAGAAGGGACGGAACCATTTCCTCTGGGATAAGGGTAGGGGTGTTTTCATTGAATTTTTATATCTATTTTTTGGAATCTTAGATTTTAGTATTGTAATTTTTGTTTCAGTCTTAGACTGATCGAACATTCTTAATATTATGTTTGTTAAAGAAGTGTATTTATAAATATACGGGGATTTTTTATTTTTATTTATTTGTCTCCCCATGTGGGTATGGTCAGATCCAGGATCGGTTCTTAGTGTGGGGAAGGTGTCGTATCCCAGAGGGGAGGGGGCACTTGGAGGGGTATAGATATGGGAGCAAGGGTGATAGTTATCTTAGTCATGAAGGATTTCTCCTCCACTGACTGAGGGTGGACGAGGTGTTGGAACAGATACTACACTATGGTTCTAGGTGTTTCCTTGTGTTGTTGGTTTCGATGTAAAGTAAGTTTGGTATTGTTCAATGTGTTGTATTAGAGACAGGGGTGTTATATCTGTGTATGCCTGTATGCGCGTGTGTCTGTGTTTTAATGTATCGGTTCTGATTGATGTGTGGGTGTGTATATTACTATGTACGTGCATGCGAGTGTGCCTTGCATTTCATATTTTTGTGTGTTGATATTAGTCTCTGTTTAGTTCGGAAATGAATCTTGTTCTTAAATTTTTTTCCTGTGTAAGTAAATAAAAATAATTGTCTGTTTGGAAGATTGGCATTATTTTCAAGCTATTTCCACCGCATGTGTGTACGTGTTTTGAAACATAGAGGTGTATGTTATCTGCAATTTTGATGTTGCTCTTATGTAAGGCCTCTCTATTGCTGAAATTTTTGGTGGCGCCTATGTAGGATTTGTTGCATGCTGTGCATCTTAGTGCATATACTACATTTCTGGAGGTGCAATTTAGATCCTTTTTTATTTTGAATGTTTTTGTTGGGCTTGTGAATGTGTATGTGTTTCCTTCTATTATTATCTCACATACTCCACATCGCGGTTTGTTGCATTTTGTAACCCCTTTTGTAGTGTGTGGAACTAGTTTGGAGGAAGTTAGGATGTGTTTTAAGTTTGGGGGTTGGCGTTTGCTTTTATTATTTTTGTTGTTTTAAGTATTTTGTTTAGTTTGTCGTTCTGACTGAAACGGATAAGGTTCTTTTTATCTATGTAAATATTTCTGGGTTGTTTGTGTTGTATGCTAAAATTTGTTCTTTGTTGTGTTCTTTTGGGATTCTTAGTTGGTTTATTGGAATTTTTTCGGTATTAGTGGTAGTGGATATCCTCTTTTTCGCAGGGTTATTTTCAGTTCATTCAGTCTAGTCGAACGGAGGTGTCTGTCTGTTACTATGGTGCAGACTCTACGTGCTAGGGAGTAGGGTATTGGTTTTAGACAGTTTTTAGGATGGTGGCTTTTGAAGTGGAGGTATTGTTGAACGTCGCTGGGTTTGTGGTAGATGTCTGTAATTATGTTGTTGTTTTTTTATTTTTACTAGGAGGTCTAGGAAAGATAGTTCTGTGGGGCTTTGTTCTAGTGTGAAGTTTAATTTTGGGTGTAGATTTTGTAGCAAAGTGTGGAGTTCTCTGATATCCCCCATGTGGTCCTCCAGAGGATAAAGGATTCGTCTAGGTATCTTTTCCAAGATTTTATGAAGAGTGTTTTATATTGTGCCCGTGTTTCTGCTCTATCCTTTCATAAAAGATCTCTTCTAGGAAGGCGCGTGTAAGGGTGGCATATGTTGGTTCCATTTTAGTACGCATTGCTGTGCCTAGTATTTGGATGTAGTTGTCATTATTGAATTGGAAGGAGTTGTTATTGAGGATTATGTCAATGCTGTCAATCACGAATTGTTTAGTGAATCTGCGGTGTAAAGTCTGTGTATGTTAGTCAATCTAATAGGTTATGTGGGATATTACTATATAGGCTGCTAACATCGAATGTGGCTAGTATTATCCCATCGTCTGCTGTTTGTGGTAGGGAGCTCTTACATAACTTCGGACTAGATTGGTGAAGGGCTATAATAATATATCTATTAGATTGCTTAGTCTGCTTGTTGGGCATGATGGTCTTGCTGCTATGGGTCTGAATGTGAGGTCATTGGGGTTTGGGGTGCTTATGTACTCTGACTTTTGTATGTTGATGGCATGTCTTACCTGGTTAGACTTGTGTATTTTGGGCAGTCCATAGCAGATGTTTGTTTTTGTTGTGAAGTTTGTAAGGAAGTCTTTTTTCTTTTTTAGTTAATGTACTATTGTATGTTGCGCAGAGTTTTGTGATTTTAGATATGATTGTGCCGTCTATGTTAGAGCTAATTGGTTTGTAATAATTTTCGTTCCCTAGTGATTCTAAATTTTTTTGTTTTATAATAGTTCTTATTCATGATAACCACCGCGCTACCTTTGTCTGCTTCCTTTATAACTAAGTTGTTATTGTGTAAGATTTTTTTAAGTGATTGATTTTGTTTTCGTGTTAGATTACTGGTGGGTTGTTCTTTTTGTTGGGGGTTGAGGTTCCAGAGCCTTTCAAAGAAGGTATTTAGTTCTTTTGTGTTTTTTGTTTTGTTTGTGGAGAAGTATGTTGATTTGTTTTTCATTAGAGAATCGTCTGTTGTGTTATCTCTGTCATTAAGTATATCTATGAGTCTAAATTTACGTTCAAATTCTTTAAGGTCTTTCTTTAACTCTGTTATGTTACTTTTGGGGGTTGGGCAGAATTTGAGGCCTAGTTTTAGTACTTAAATTTCGTCCTTTGTAAGTGTCTCTGTAGCTAGATTAATGACTTGGGATTTTTGTTGTCTAGTCCGGTGTTGTAATTTTCTGAGGGATTCCTAAAAAATGATTATGTGGGTCGTTAGTTTCGTTGTTCCGGTTGGGAGGATGGTTGTGTCGTTTTGTAGGGATGTATCGATTATGAAAGAACCTGGGGTATTTGGATTGGTTGTGTTTGTGTGGGGGGTATTTGGGGGCGTCTGTTTCGTACTGTGGGATACTGGGGGTGGGTGTTGTGAGGACTGTTTTGGGTTGGGTGGTTTTGTTCCATTGGGTGATTTCGGTGGGGGTTGTTAAGTAGAGCGATTTTTTGGTGGTTTGTATGGGTGGGGTGAGGTAATAGATAGTGGGTTCTTGACTGAGTTGGGTGACGTGGTTGGTAGTAACTATTTTCGTATTGTTGTGTGAGGTTGTATTTTTAGTACTGTTCTGTAGTGAAAAAAATCCCCTTCGTATATTTATAAATACACTTCTTTATCTAAGCAAACATAATATTAAGAATGCCTGAACAGTCTAAGACTGAAACAAAAATCACAATATTAAAATCTAAGAATCCAAAAGATAAATATCAAAATTCAATGAAAACACCCCTACCCTTATCTCAGCTGGTCCCCCCTCTTCACACACACACACACACACACACATTAGTAACGACCTTGGATCATAGTTGCCTTCCTAGGGAAGCAAATAACTATATAATACTATAAAACAGAACACATTCTTCAAGCCATTACAAGAAAACACACACACACACACACACACACCCTACCCTATGCACCCAGTTAAACAAGTAAGAGTAAAAAAGGGGAAAAATGAGAAAAAAAGAAAGATAAATAGAAACACAAGGAGAGAGAGAGAGACATAAGACAGCAGTGACCACAGTCCACTCCAACGAACCAGTAATATAAATTGAACATATGAATGAAAAGTAGAATCATTTACACATGTTTCAACCGTTCAGAAACATTTCAAATAAACTACGAAAATGTTCTTTTACATTTTAAACACATCTTAACTATATTATAAATATCTTACATTTTAAATACTTTCTGAAGAGGACGTTCACAGAACGTCTAAAACGCGTTAAAAACAATTTCCATGATTTAAAAATATTATTACAATGATCTACACATAAGATTCAATGAAAAACCAAAACACGGAATAATGATATAATGTTAGAAAATACACATTGTTGGTGACCCCCCTTATATATATATATATATATATATATATATATATATATATATATATATATATATATAAGGTTATGAAAATATATATGGCAATTAAGCTGCACAGAATGTTCCGCGTTTCATTCGCGCTAGGATTCGTCAGGCTTATGCCTGCTTATGCGAATCCTAACGTGGATGAAACGCGGAACATTCTGTGTAGCTTAATTGGCATATATATTTTTATAATTACTACCTAGCTCTCCCTATGTATTGAGTACTGTTGAATTAATGCTTAAAGTTTTAAAATTATACTTTCGCATATTAATTTATGTGATTTAATGAAGTAGTAATATATATATATATATATATATATATATAGTAGTAATATATATGTATATATATATATATATATATATATATATATATATATATATATATATATATTCCAGGTAGAAAGATATCCAAAAATTAAGAATAATCGAATTTCAACAAAGGTCGTTGATAGTGCTCAATCAAAGAGAGCAAATTATGTATATTTTTTATTTTTTATGCAAAGACAGTCATATCTTGCTACGATGTGCAGATCGTTTCAATAATATTTGATTTCATCAGGGAAGAAAAATTAAAATACAAAAATTAAAAAAGGTTCTATTCATTTTCAAATTTTGAGGAGTTTTGAGGAGATAAAATATGCCATGATTGGCGTGAAGCAAAACTAAAGTTCTTCCAGATTACGCGGAACCCGTTGGGTCAGTATGTTATATTAAGCCATGGAAAAGTGAGTATACAATTTTTTTTTTTTTTTTTTTTTGTATTTTTACACCAAACAAAGCACAGTGCCACTTTGAAGTAGGGGGCTACTATCGGGGACATAAGGTGAAGGGACATTATGAAGGGATATGAGAAGCAAGATGTCTGTTCACCTTACACCTGAACTTCTGCATGTCAATACAGTTGGGAAAGCAGAATCTCGGAAGGGAGTTCCAAAGTCTAGCAGTTCTGGGGAATAAACTATTGGAGTAGAAGTTTTTCTTACACCTAGGGATCTCTACTGTGATTAAGCTGCTTATCGAGTTTGTTTGTTTGGGATATTTACTTCAAGGGAGTACAAGTGCTTGTAGTTCGTCAGAGCTTTCACCATTAAACTCTTGTAGAACAGGCATATATATATATATATATATATAAATGAGTGCTAACTTATGAGATGTTTACAATAAATTTCCAGACTTTTTTGCACATGCATTTAAAGTTTTTTGTATACTCTGTTGTTGCTATGCACTTTATGAGATACGTAAGGTTCAAATGCACAGCTTCAGCAGGAATTGGAATACACCCTTCTAAAGCCTGATTGTCACAGCTCGTGAATTTCAAAAACGCAATTCGAGCTTGAGGACACTTTAGATGAACAATACGCAATAAAATTCTGTTTTAAACTTGGAACAAATGCCACAGAAACGAATGGAAAGTTTCAGACTGCGTTACCTATACAAAAAAATGTCTCGAAACTCATCCAAGGCTCCTCGTATGTCATTATAATTATAATACGTTTCTATTTCGTACTATACAATTATTCTAGTAGTTTCGATAGTTCACATTAAACGGAGAAAATATATTGCCTGTGATGGTTAAAATACTATGTGGGTTCCATTTTTTCAGTGAGTCACTAAATATAAACAATGCGATAAATTTGCAGTCAGAGCAGTAAACAGTCGAAAGGTTTCAAACGAGCGGACATACTTACCGTTGCATAGTACTAGTTGACTGTTTTTTTTTTGTTCGTTTGTTTTTTTATTTCCCCAAAAGTGCTCAAATTTTATAATTTCAACGTGGATAATATTTATATATACAGTGGACCCCAAACATACAAGCTACCTTAGTTACGAGAAATTCGAGATACGAGATGGCTTCAGAGCAAAAATCTTCCCCTACATACGAGCAAAAATCCAAGTTACGAGTTTCCAGATGCAACCGCAAGGTTTTCGAGTTGGTCGTGTTTCACTACGTCTCCTTAATGGTGGCATTTAAATTTGAGATTCGAGATTTATCTGGGAACAAATGAATCTCGTATATCGTTGGTCAACTGTAATGATAATTATGATTTTTGTATATGGTCATTTTTTTTCCTTAATAGTATTCACCCTGAGCGACATTTATTAATTTGAAAGTGAATAGTATAGGATGTACCAAAAGAAGGTGAATTGATTAAATATAAGATAGAACAATAGAAGCATCAAACTATCAGAAAAAAGATTTCAGATTTAGATTAACTTTACTAAAGTCATCATGAGTTATTACATCATCAATGAGTCGATAGCATGGTACTTTCAGTTGAATTTAAATTTCGAATCCATCAGATTCTTTTTGGGACACCCTGTATTATTAACAGTAAATTATACGGATTGGTGTAGAAGACACCGTGGAATTTCCATAAGACCTGGGTTTTTATTTAATTGATTATTTCAAGTAAAAACATTACGTTCGTCTAGCTACTTCTTACACTTCCTGTATATTAACGTAGAACGGCGCGATTTTGTAGACTTTATTACTTTAAATATTTCCATTGTTTTGTTTTCTTAGTTTGATTTTTAAAAGGACAAATAGTAGAAGAAAAAAAAAATTGTAGCGGCAGCTAATTAATGATTAAGGATGGAGGCGCCCCCAGACGAGGACAGACTGACGTAGAAGGTCTGGGCTTTTAATCAATTAGCGCGGACGCAGTCAGACAATAAGGCAGGGGACAATGGGATCTCGTGTTACATCGGACAAAACGAGATTACGATCGGGTGACTTTTTCGGTGGAAAATCAAATACAAACGAAATAATTTAGAGGATTTTTTTATAGATACGGATGGATAAAGGGACCATAATAGGTAGTCAGAAGAAAATGTATATATGGCAAAATAAAAAAAGTAATTGATATAGATATCGGCAGGTCATTTTTTATTCTATACAATGTGGTGTAAGTTTGATATATATATATATATATATATATATATATGCACACACAATATATTATATATATATATATATATATATATATATATATATATGTACGTTTCATTGAAGAGCCAGAGACAATTCTTGTTTGTTTCTTTTACAATCCTTTTTTTATCATTCGCCCGAGGATGACCAATGGAGGTCGAAAACGTTCTCGAATACGGCAAATTTCTTTTTACACTCAAACAGAGTGTTTGGAAACTAGTCTGTCAAAAAGAAAAGTGGTCTCTGCTCTTCAAATAAAGTATAAAATGCTGCCGAAGTATCCGAATATATATATATATATATATATATATATATATATATATATTCGCATTGCGTTGTTAAATTCTGCTTAGTACGACACAAATATGGGTTAAAAGCATTTCTGTCTACCTATTTTTTTTTTTGTATCTTACTTATTTTTAAAGCTTTTTACTTAGTCATTTTTTCTGACACTTTGTTTTTTTGTTTTTGTTTTTGGGTTTTTCTTTCTAAACAAAAGACTTAGTGTTGTTTTTTCTTCATATTCCTATTGGTTGGCCCGTCCTGGAGAAGAAAGGTAGACGTTTGGTTTTGTCGATAGCTGTGACTGTAAAGCCTGAATCGATGAGTGTTGCATGGTTAGCGCTAATTTTGATCGAGAAACTTGGTCACATTTTGTAAAACACTTATTTCGTAAGTTTCATTTGAATATCTAGAAAATCGAATAATGTTATATAATTTTTTTTTTATTAAATGATTAAACTCGTGTTTTTTTTTAGAGTCGTCATAAGAACTTTTAAAAGACTTAGTGTTTTTTTCTTCTTCATCATCTTGTTAAAGCTCCGCAGTTGTCCCCCCCTCTAT
>NC_136517.1:40546449-40556449 GCF_053919585.1 Euprymna scolopes
TCAACGGCCAACTAGCACCGTGTATATTTGTGTGTGTGTATATGTGTATTGGGGTAGAGAGGGCTCCCGTAGGCCGTGGTGAAGGCAACCTTTCTAGGAGAAGCAAATCTCTGATTTAAAAAAAAAACATAAAGCGGGAGACCAGTACCCGCATTAAGCTGGTCTGCAGTTTAATTTGTTGCTGGCTATCTTGCTCTTGCTTGTTGCTGGATCTCAACATTTTGAACCGAGAGAGAGACTTAGCTATCGTACAAAGCTAAGACTCTGTAACATCACCTTTGTATAGATACTCCCTCAGGCATTTGGGCTCATGGATTTTAAATGTCTGAGGGAGTGGCACTCGTCTGACAAGACTTTGCAATCATCATGTATAAGTTATCATGACTGTGCGTATGAAATGTTTCTAGCAAAGTCCTCTCTAAATATTTAATCCATAAGCTTGAAACTTGGTACATAGGGTATTTGAACCTCAGAAACCCATTCGATTTTATTTTTAGTCTGTAAGAATTACTGATCAGTGGTTAATATTCAAAACCAAAGAGTTTGTCTTGACACGTGTAAATCGACTAACTTCTAAGCATACGAACTCATACAATTTTAGCTTAATGTCTTTTAATCCTTAGCATTTTTATTCGTCTGGCGATAGATCAGACGCTTGCAACAAACGCTTAAGCGCTGAATACTTTTATTCGATTTTATCTGGTTCCTCGGAGTCATTTTTTTAACTTTTCAAATCATATTTGCTCTATAAATAAATACGAAATATGCGTGAATTAAAATGTCATATTCAAGTGTATTAGAAAAACGGGTAAAGCCGGCTAGTCTATACAAAGTGGAACGATAAAATTGTCGCCTAAAAAACGACATGATTCCATTTTCTTTTCATGAAAACTGGTTTTCTTTTTTAGTTGCAGACCATCTACTAGTTGAACAGTAGTGTACAAATCTCAAAAACGATAGAAGTCTTTTAAAATGTCTGTAAGTGACACAATGTTCAACCAGCGAAATCGGAGATGCGCCGGTGTACAACTCATGCTCTCTACCAATCCAAGTTATGATAATATGACTATTGTTAGCACCTTCGAAATGCAAACACGGACGGTTCAATGCTCGAGGGAACGAGTTAACGAAGTTTCCGGACACGGGTATGGTGTTTGATGCGGTTTCACGTGAGGTGCATATCATTTCATCTTACACCTTCGAAGCTGGCTTGAAAATTAACACCAAAGTGTACCTGCATGTGCTGAAGAGTGCGGTGATTCCCTGTTGCACTCAGGTGACCGCTGGCAGACTTTGGGGGTGGCAGCAGGACTCTGTGCTGGCCTACAAGTCCAAAGAAACCAAGGCTTGCCTTCAGTAGTGTTGCGAATTTGAACCTTTCTCTCATTATTTCCCTTCCTCTGCCGACCTGAACTCGCTGGACAACATCGTTTGGTTATACGTCGGGAACATCACTAACATGACCAGCGACAACACTAACGCCATCTTGATCACTAAAATTCGCTGAGTATTCGCCAAGCTCCCGCCGGCGCTTGTGAAAAGGCATGTTTCCAGTCCGGACCAGTATCGAGGCGTTCATTGAGGATTTAGGCGGCTACATCGATTAGATGTCTGCTCTATTACATAATAAAGGTACCTGAATTGATATTTTGAATAAAAGTGTTAAAATAAAGCTGTATTGTTTTCTTTAGGGCAACAAATTTATTGTTCCACCATATATTAAAAAGTAATACTAAATAATGCAACAAAATATTAATTGAATAAATTAATGAATAAAAAATAAAAATAAATATATACATAAAAAAAACGGCATTATACACGGTTATTACAGAAAATAGCCATATTGCGTTGTAACCTTGACTGATGCATTTTAAAAATTTAAATCATGGGTCAAGGAAGATAGAAAGATCAAGAAAAGAAAGTACTAAGCAGACCTCCACTGAATAAGAGCAAAAAGGAGCAATACCATCAGCATTCTAGTGAAGAGAGTTAAATTATGGGTGAGGATAAATAAGGGAAGATGAAAAAAAAAACAAGGATGGAAAATATTAATCATACGTTCACTGGATGATTGCAAAGAAAACTGGGACCTTGGGGGGGGGGTTATTGTCATCGAATTTCAAAAGTAATCGCCGTTGACAGCTGGAAATCAATGGTACTGAATTCATTTTTTTTTTAACTTTTGAACTTAGATTTGCACTATAATAATGAATACGAAAACTACATGAATTAAAATATCATAATTCGCTCTGTAATAATAAATCCGGAATCTGCATGAATTAAAATAGATTTAAGTGTATTTCACGACCGGGCAAAGGTGGACGAACCCGCTAGTAATTATAATACCGTTGCTTTTACTACTTCTACCACACTATTGCTACTACTACTACTACTAATACTAATACTACTACTAATAATAATAATAGTAATAATAATAAAGGAAACCCTCGAATGCGGAAACCAATCCACATGGAAACTGCAATAGAATTAACACAAAAGGATGTCCCGAACGCTTCATCAACTCAAGATAATTTGAACTGTTAAAAAACTGAGAATCTGTGTCCCACCTCAATCATTCAAACACTACTGTGTTTGAATATATGGTTAAGTGGCAGTTTTAGCTTGAAAGCTTCGCCGCTCACTCATTTTCCGATCAAATTTCAAACAATTGTTACAGTTTATAGATCATCTTCTTAACTATATTGTGAAAAAATATTTCAATTTACGTCCAGTAAAAAAAAAGTAATGATAAATTTAGTGGTGTTCAAAATCATCAAAGAACGTAAGGAGGTGAGCGACGTTTTTTTATGGCTGGTTTCCATAACAACCACGTCGCTTCAGCGACTAGTTTTGGTACTAATTCACTGCTGTTGCGAAAAGAGAGGTAACAAGTGAAACAGAGAGAATGAAAGAATACCCCCGACAAACCCGACAAGCAGCAAAATCTCACCCCTTCCACAGTTGAGATCCCTGGATGTAAGAGAACCTTCTACTCCAATAGTTTCTTCCCCAGAACCGCTGGATTTTGGAATTCCCTTCCAAGTTCCTGCTTCATCAACTGCAGAAGTTCAAGTGTAACGTGAACCGACATCTTGCTGCCCAACTCCCCACATAGTACTCCTGTAGCTTATGTCCCTGATAGTAGCCCCTACATCAGAGTGGCAATGTGCCTTGTTTGGAGTGAAAATGCAATTTTAAAAAAATGTAAAAAAAAAAACGAATAAAGAGACCTCCACTGGATGTGTGTAAAAAGTAATGGGACCTTAGATAGGCTTATGGCAATTCAGATTCAAGTGACGGTAAATGGTCCCTGCTAGCGAGAAATCAATAGTAAACGGCTGTTGCGATTGCGAAATCTCTGATGATTACCTGTGTGAGAACGCCTTGTGAGTACAAATAATAATAATAATAATAATAATAATAATAATACGTTATAGGGAATGAAGAACGCCGCAGCTGCATATATACAAATTCTACACCGCCATCATGCATCCCCTCCCATTGTTTCATCACCGTTCCTCCAATAAAAAAGTGATACCGCAGAGCCGAGAAGGGTCAAGAAGGATGGAAAGACCGAGAGCGCTAGCCAGACCTCCGCTGGACAAGCACGAAGAGAACTGGGACCTTGGGGAGGCTTAATACCACTCAAATTCCAGTATAAACCAATGTCCACTGCCAGCGAGAAATCAATGGTAAGAGGCAAATGCTATCGAAGGAGGTGGAGAGAGCTGGACGTCCGGGGAGACTTGCTGTCACTCAGCTTCCAGAGAACATCACAGGTTTTCAATCAGATCGTTTGTTGCCTTGTGTGAAAGCTTCATGTGAGCCAATAACAACAACAACAGCAGCAACAACAACAACAATAATAATAATAATAGTAATAATAATATTGATAATAATAATAATAATAACAATAATAATAATAATAACAATAATAATAATAATGATAATAATAACAATAATAATAATAGTAATAATAATAATGATAATAATAATAACAATAATAATAATAGGAATAATAATAATAATAATAATAATAACAATAATAATAATAATAATAACAATAATAATAATAGTAATAATAATAATGATAATAATAATAACAATAATAATAATAGTAATAATTGTTAATGAACTCAAATAGATATACCAGGTGAGGGAATCACTGTAATGCCGATAATCAGAAGGATCACTAGGAACAGTCTCTAAAAATGAAAAAAAAAAAAAAAATAGAAAAAAAAAAGAAAACGTTTACAAATTTGATAAGAAAAAAAATGGACTATACAATGCACTGCAACTGTGTTCAATGCTGTACATTGTATGAAAGCAATGTCCCCTTTAATTCCAATCTCTACTTATATTTGCTCGGATTATTCGTAACTTCTACTAGTGCTTTACAATAATTGTTATTACAGTGAACTTCTTATGTTCCGTATTATTAATGATATTACTTCTATTATTATTATTATTATTATTATTATTATTATTATTAGTAGTAGTAGTAGTAGTAGTAGTAGTAGTAGTAGTAGTTAATTAAGGTGACTTGTCTGTGCCCCCAAAATTGCAGACCTCAAGCATGTGGCGAAAATTGTCAGTGAACGCAGGCTGCATCGTATTAGCCTTATGTTTTTAATTCGCTCAATTATCCTGATGTCTAACATTTCTGGACTAATTACAAGTTATGCGTATCCGGCTCCAGTCGGATATCCCTCTAGAATATATATATATATATATATATATATATATATATATATATATATATATATATATGAAATCAGTCATGCCCTGTTTCATTGACGAGAATAGTTTTCTACCCAAAAGCTGCATGTATAAATTTGTTTTCTCCATCGATTTAGACTAATTTTTGATACGTGTTTTTGGAAAGTGTTTATTTGATTCGTTAGTTTTCGATAATGTTTATATTTCATTCATCTTTATACCGTCTCTAAGTGTTCTCGAGATATAAATATCTTCCTACCATTCTCAGTATTTCATTATTTAATATTGTATCTATTCTACGTTTCTATATAAAAAAAGACCAAATGCTTTTTTAACTTACTTTTTCTTTTGTTTAAATTGGCTATTCTAATGATATTTTCATTCTCGATTGATAGCAGAACTGTTTAACAGATTTCATTAATTATTTCTTAATTGTCGCTTTCATTATTCTGGCTTTTAAATGTTTATTCAAGTTTAATAACTACCATAGCAGACTTTCTAGAAATAAGATTTCCGTAAAAACCGAGAAATGTAAGCTCAGTCATATTTATTTTCATACTTGTTTCTTTTACACTGAAGATTATCGGTGTCTTAAAAGTGAGAGGACATTTTTTTTTTAATTCTATGACATAGACTTTTCATTGCGGCATAGCAGAATTATATTTTCAGTAGCATTTGTACAATTGGGCAGTGCGTACAAATTTAAAACATAAACATTAATAGATGTTTTTACCTTTTATTAAATAATCAACAATAAACAACAGTTAATAATAAACAATAATAAATAACAATAATAAATAACAATAAACAATAAACAACGTTTCACTCTATTCAAACACCGGTTAGCTTCATAAAATATCGTTTCACAAAAGTTTAAACACTTTTTGTCGCAACATGCCACGTTCGTTAAAAGTAAATCGCAGTTTGTTTTTCATTCTAAGCATAGCGGAATATATTACCTTTTTTTTCGCAGGTTGTAGCGTTCCCCTACTTTACACCAGTCATACTAAAACATATCGCTTGCACAGCGGTTCACTATGATCTATATATTAATACCGTAGTACCTTCAACATACTTACATGTGTCACGGCTCTCAAATTATAAATTATTCAATCGGGAAGTCCTATTTATTTAAAAGGACGATAGAATCTGATAACATATTATCAACATTAACTTAGTATATACAGACTCTAATTTCCTGTTCGTAGTATGTTATCGCTTTCTATTTTCATTTTTAATGAATAGGATCTCCCGATCACCGAACAGGCAATGTAAAAATCTAAAATTAGAATTTTATAAAATGATGTTTCTTATAGGCCGTACGTGAAACTAAAATATACCTTATTGGTCTTCTTGTTAGGATCCAAGGGTAGTATTTGTTCTGTGTAAAGATGGTATATATAATGATATCGTGGAGTTTCCGTTCACAATGGAAATATGTCACAGACTCTCATAGGATATTGGCGTCAAACGGTAATAACCAGATATATTCTGTCAGTACATCAACCAGATTACTAAGAGAAATACTTTTACAGTTTTAACAAAACATAACAATAATGTCGCGGAGTCTCCATTCACGCTGCACGTCGAGAGAATGTCCAGCAGCAATACATTACATATGAAAGATGCTGCGGTGGAATTTTCGCAGATCCTGCTAGTTACGAAAAATGTTTAAGCTGATGATTTGGGTTGATATTTCTTACTATACTCACGTAAATCGATAACATATTTCTGCAGCTAAATTTTGTACATAAAGATAATAAACAAATTATTTACTCAGGACATTATTACAGTAACATAAAAATATATCCCAATATATTAGTTTTGTCTTTTGGTGGGGTTATGGGTTAATTGCCTGCTACCTGCGCCGTATTCCAACAGGACAAACCAAGATACTTGAAGGTAACTTAGGAATTTAACAACCTTTTATTCCACGAATTGATTTTTCAAGATTGTAGTATGCTCACTGTATGCACAGAGTTTCCGGTAAAAAAAAATTTTACGTGGCGGAACGATACAGTTGTCGCCCTTAAGGAAACAAAACTACAGTTCTATTTTCAAACTTTTATTGAACAATAAAAAAACAATTCAGGTAACTTAATTATGTAGTAGAACTGACATATATTCAATGTAGCCGCCTTCAGCCTCAATTAAAGCCTCGATATGGGTCCGAAACTAAGACCATTCTTTTTCCACAAGCGCTGACGAGAGCGCGGTGAATATTCGCCGGATGGCAACGATCAGGTTTGATTTGGTGTTATGGGAGGTCATGTTGGTGATGTTCTTCGACGTATGACCAAACGACGTAGTCCAGCGCGTTCAGGTTGGAGGAGGAGAGGGGTAGTAAGAGAAGATTACGAAATCGTAGTACTCCTGAAGCCAATCATGGGTCTCTTCGGACTTGTAGGCTAGCGCTGAGTCCTTCTGTCACACCCAGGGTCTACCATCGGCCGCCTGATTACAACAGGGGATCACCACACTCTTCGGCACATCCAGATACACTTTGGTGTTGCCTTTCAATCTGTAGTGCAATGGGGACAAAAATGGATGGTCACATTCAAGGCTGCCAAGACTAAACTGGTTTCCTTCAATAATTACAAGAAACCTTCTCTGCCACCAACAGCAATAGCCAGTGACTCTTTATCTGAGAGTACATCTTTCAAACTCCTTGGCCTAACGTTCACAGGAAACATGAGTTGGAACAGTTACATAGAAAGCGTTGCCAGTGCCGCTGCAAAAAAGGTGGGCTCTCTCTACCGTGCTAGAAAACTACTAATACCCGAAAGTATCCTGTTCATCTATAAGGCCACCATTCGCCCATGTATGGAGTATTGCTGTCACATTTGGGCTGGTGCGTCCGCTACTAGTCTCTCGCTCCTAGACAAGGTTGAAAAGGGAGCCGCAAATCTGATAGGCCCTGAACTGGCATCTAAAATTAAGTCTCTGTCCCATCGACGTGATGTTGCATCCCTCTGCCTGTTCTACAAGTATTTTAATGGTGAATGCTCTGGCGAACTGCAGACACTGGTGCCCCCACGACATAGACACTCTCGACAAACCCGACAGGTAGCTAAATTCCACCCCCACACAGTAGAGATCCCTAGATATAAAAGATCTTTCGACTTCAGTAGTTTCTTCCCCAGAACCGCTAAACTCTAGAATTCCATTCCAGGCTACTGCTTCCCCAACTGTACTGATATGCAGAAGTTCAAGTGTAACGTGAACCAACATCTTGCTGCCCAAATCCCAACATAGTACCCAGTAGGTGTTGTCCCTGATAGTAGCCCTCTACACAAAAGTGGCAATGTGCCTTGTTTGGGGTGAAAATGTAATAAAAAAAAAAGCCGACTTCGAAGATGTGAGGTAACGTGATGTTGTCCCTGCTTGAAAGCACACCAAAGACCATAACTGCGGCCGGAAACTTCGTTAGGCAGTGCCCTCAAACGTTGAACTGTCCGTATTTGCATTTTCAGGGCGCTGAAAATGGTCCTGTTGTCAAAACTGGGATTGGTAGAGAGCATGAGTTATACAGCGTCGCATCTCGGATCCCACTCGTTGAACATTGTGTCACTTTCAGACATGATAGATTGTTCCTATCGCTTTTGAGATTTGTACACAATTTGTTACATGATAAGGGCTGTCCCCTTTTCATGTAAGTATAAAAATAGATAGATTTAGTTAAAATGAAAATGAAATAGCATAGGCGAAATTCGAACCCCGTAATTTAGGTTTAGAAATAGATTACGTGTGAGAATTAGAAAATGGAATGTAAAGCAAACGATTGTTTAGAATAGAGATAAAATATTTCAAGAAAAGAATGTGCACTGTCAATTTTGTTATGAAAATTCAATTGAAAGAATGCAGCGATAAGATAATGTTTTTAACATATTGGAAAAATAGGTTACTGAGTATAGGTTAAAATTCCTTTTGTAAAAAAAGGAAAAGTTTTGGACATGCATGTCCAGAACACGTGAAAGAAGGCACATGTTTTAACATGTGTATGACGTCATGGAAAATAGAAAGTTCTAGAGATAGTTAGAAAAACTTTAGAGTTAGTGAGAGACAGAAGAAGGGGAAAAAACTCTCTCTGAGTTTAGAATTCGAACGTCTAGAAGCGAGACGGTCACTTTGAAACTTAATATGTGAAGCTTTGAATTCTTGATGATGAAAACCACGGCCGGTCGTGAGAAGAAATAAAACCATCATGTGTTTTTGTAGACGTCGTCTTTGTGTTGTGATTCTAAAAAAGGTAAAGTGAAAATTGTATTATATATCTATATATCTGTGTTATAAAATGTCTTGACATACACATCTCATATCCACAATGTGAATCTACATCTCATATCTACACTAAGACTGTCAGAACACTATCTCCTCACTCCAAGAGCTTCTCATATGAACACTTCTAAGTAATGAACTTTTAATATATATGAAACGTCATAAAACGAACAATTTCTTTCTCACAACATCCCTCTCTCTCTCTCTCTCTCTCTCTCTCTCTCTCTCTCTATTTATCTATCTATCTCTCTAAGACTCAACGACAAACAGTCAATAAGACTCTCTAAGTAAAACAACATCGCTAAGCAACAAACTTTTAATAAGACTCTTTTAATGAAACCCCTAAATATAACAAATTGGCCAACTAATAGATGGCCTGCAACAAAAAAAGAAGACCGATTTTCATCAAACGGAAATGAGTCATGTTGTTATTTCTAAGGCGACAATTTTATCGTTTCACCGTTTATATTAACCCCAGTAGGCTCTTTTGATATGACAGGGACACGTTCGAAATGAATATTTCTGTTGCAAGCTAAATTGCACTATGATACTTGATTTTTTTTCATTCTAAACTTAAATTTAAGTCATTATCACTGCACAATCGGGAAGACCAACTATATAAGATCAACAATAGGTTCTTTGATATGTTAGGGGTGCGTTCGAAATGAATGTTTCTGTTTCGAACGCAACTGAACAATGATACTTAACTTTTGCATCATAAAAGTTAATCAAAGACGTTATATATATAAAAAAATAATTTCATAAAACTAACAGTATGTTCTCTACAGTGCAATCCAGACTACAATGTATTGTGGATCAATTCACTGTAGAGAGGCATGTGCTACATGTAAAGTGGGCATCACCGCAAATGGCATGTAATAGGTGCTTATATTTTTCGAAAACCGTTGTAAATATACTTGTTGGGATAATCTGTATATTTTAGTTTTACTGATAGTATAAAATCAATAAAATTTATCATATAATCTCTAATATTAATATAACC
>NC_136517.1:40561449-40646449 GCF_053919585.1 Euprymna scolopes
AGATTCCCGAAAGGATGAAACGCTAGTGTCTGTAAGTATTAATATATTATAGTATATATATATATATATATATATATATATATATATATATATATTAGGATTTTCAGAATGTGAGAGATTGTATATAATAAATTCCACAGCCAAACAACGTCGCAGCTCACAAGAGCCATGACAGTTAACGAACCGGAAGTCCAAGACTCGAGTTTCGCCCTCATTTGGGCTCATCAGTTAGACACATCCGAACTGAGGAAGTAGGTTCATTTCACAGTTGGATTTCGGTGCGGTTTGATTGATCTGTGTTGGTTAATAGAAAGTCTTGTGTGCGGGGCGTTTGCTCAGTTGGCAGAGTGCTTGCCTCGTATGCAAGCGGCTTGGGTTTCGAATCCTGAGTTCGGATGTGTCTATAAAGTTGTCATTTTCCACGATTAGCGTAAAAACACATGTTAAATGTGCAGATCTTTTCTCAAACGTAACGATCCACTTGTGAGGGATGATTCATCGATTTTAGTTTCACCAATAGTTTAAAATTAATATATATTCATTATTTTAGCATATTTTTTTTTATAGAAAATCAAATAAAAAAGCCAATTAAAAGAATCGTTTTTGGCATCGGAAAATAGGAACAATTTTTCCCCGATTCCAATACCACAAAAAGTTCCGATTTTTTCGATTCCCGATTCCGATCCCAAATAATCGTCCCAACACTAATATATATATATATATATATATATATATATATGTATGTATATATATATATATATATATATATATATATATATTATTATTATTATTATTATTATTATTATTATTATTATTATTATTATTAAATACAACGGAAATATTTTGCTTTATGATTCTTTTTTCATTTTATCGATTTTCCGTATAACCTTTTTATATCAAAATCGAAAATATTTATTGAAGTCCCATTGTTATCACGAGCGGTTTCGATTCAACCCGAATCATCTTCAGGTCGAATTCATGTAATTGATGAGGTGCAAGCGAACAGGAGCGAAAATGGAAAGTAGAAAAGTAAAATATACAATCAATTTTACCCGGTGATGAGAGGTGAAAAGCATAGACTAATTCGGTTAAAACCCATGTCGCTTAAGAATCTGAGTTTTAATTTTTAAATCTATGAGTTCACGAGTCAATATTAGCAAAGGGCGTCGTTTACGGGTTACACCAGACATTTTATGCGTTGTTGCTCTTCTTGAAAGCGATGTTATTAATAAATCATGAATAATAAGTAATAGTGGGTTTTAATGTAAGAGGCTCCGAGACCCCCCCCCGCTCCAATCTTAGAGAAATCATTATTATGCAACATGATAATTATTTTTAAAAAGGTAAAAATTCTCGTAGCATCTTGGATTTAACTCGTGTATTTGTTTCTTTTTATTGTTTGTTGTTGTTTTGTTTTCTGTTTTTGTTATGTTCTATCTCGGTAAGTTATTTTATTTTTATTTTTTTTACAAGATGGTCACCAATTATCAAGGCCAGGAAGCCACTCAGGGATGAGGGTTATTGTAAGTACAGTACGTTAGTGTGGATATTTGATAAAGTGTCTACTTAAGGGGGACAGTTCATCAGGAATTTGTTTACATTGGACTTGAAGACATCCAAGTTGTAGTCAGGATGGAAGCAGGCAGATAGAACAGAGTTCCACAGGCGTGCAGTTCTAAGAAAGAAGCTTTGTGCATGGAATCTACGTTTTGATTTAGGCATAGATAAAGAGTGGGGAAAGTTTTTGATAGTGGATTCAGCTAGACGTGTGTTTTTCGTAAAAGATTGGCGAGGAGGGACCAGAGATTGGTGTTCAGACGAGCACCTGCCATGGAAATAACGATAAAACAAAGATAGGCTTGCAACGTCTCTTCTGTGGGAGAGAGGTTGCAGGGAAGAGAAAAGGGCATCCCCACTAAGCCACGAAGTCTATTTTGTACACTGTCAAGGCAGGATAGGCTGTTTTTAGCAGCTCTTGTCCAGATATAGCAGCAGTATTCCATCCTTGGACGTACTTGGCTTTTATATAGATAGAGAATTGTATCAGTAGTGAGATATCTTCTGGAGCGGTAGAAGGATCCGACCATCTTTCCAGCTTTCCAGTGACCTTGGCAACAGACTTGATGTACGTGTTCCATTTCAGATCAGGAGTGAAGGTCAAGCCCAGAAGCTTGTCAAAACATGGGGATTCTCCTAGACGAGAGCCATCCATTTCAATTGATGCCAGATGGGGATCAGAGCGTTGATGATGTAAAGATAGGAGTTTGGTTTTAGATGCATTAAAGGTAACCAGCCACGTCTTCCCCCACTGAACTGCTCGTTCGAGATCAGAGGAGAGAGAATCAGAGAGAGCTTTGTCATTTACAGCCTTTGATGATTTCGGTTTTTACGTCAAGATTTACCTTGCGTAAGGCAACAGTAAAAAAAAAAAAAATTAAATCTACTAACAAAAAAAAAAAATGACTTCCTTTCTATACCCGGGCAACGTCGGCTATTATGTTAGTTAGCAAATAAAAATAAAATAGATCCGATGGGATTTAAACTCGTTAAACTAAAAGCATTAGCCCATAAAAAAGGAAATACAAGTCTCCAACGGTAAGGTTATAAAAATATGTTCGCTTTTAATCTACAGACAATTTTATTATTCAATGTGACGCCTTATTTGGGTCTAAGATGGCGTTATCATCGCATAAGCATTTCTTACTATCAGGTTTCGCAAAAGCCACGCAATAGTTGATTTTTTTTTTTTTTTTTGCTGTTCAAGAACATATAATGCAAATGAAATATTCTAAACACAAAATAAAGAAATAGCTTGATACTAGCAGGAAGACCTGATGTTGTCCGGGATTTATAAAGAATCAACCAATGTCCGACCCTCCCATACGTTTATTGTCATCGAAATCGGTTAAATCTACCATTTTTTAATCGAATCGATTGATTGCTTGCTCTAGTTAAGGACCCACCTCCACCGCAGTGTACGGGGATGAAGCTTTGCATGGCTCCCCGCAGTTGCTTAGTCCACAATACATTATAGTCTAAATTGCACTGTAGAGAATCTACGGTTGATTACAAAAAATATATCTATAAATCATGGCTTTACTTAAAGTTTAAAATGCAAAAGCCAAGTACCATGGTTCAATTGTTTTCTGAGTAGAAAGATCCATTGCAGACGCGCACCTGCACTTTCAAAGAACAAACTGTCGTTTTAACAAAATTATTTTACATAATCACTTGAATTAAAGATAAACGTAGAAAAGGCAATTATCACAGTCCACTTCCTATTTACTATGCCTCCCCATGGGACAGAGTTAGACACCAGGGTCGTTTTTTTAACGTGGAGAAAAGGAACAAAAATAAAAAAATTGTCTCAGTTGTCAAGGATTTCTCCTCCAGTGATAGAGAACAAGAAATTGAAGTGCAGCATCTGAAGAACATATACTACACTTTGATCTTGTTTATATATTTTATTGCTTTTAAAAATTTTGAGAATACAATTAAGTAAAAAACAAAAGATTTTTAAACAACAAAATTAGGCACAAGGCCCTACAAGAGATTGGGGAGGGGAAGGGTTCAGGGTCTTTGTGACTAAAGTGATTAAAAGTAATAAATGTAGACTTTGGAGCCTTGCTCTTGACTGGCAACATGTACCAAAATACCACATTCACTCTATGGATCTTAATCTAACTAATAAATCCCCAGCGTTTAAGAGTCAAAAACATATTTACAATTTATAAACATTGTCTGTGTGTATGTGTATGCATTTTTTTTTTAATTTGTGTGTGTGTGTGTGTATGTGTTTGTGTGAAGTACGAAAAATAAACATTCACTGACAGAGAACAAGAAATTGAACTGCAGCATCTGAAGAACAGATTGTATTTATTTGCTTCCCCACTGAGCAAATTAGGCACAAGGCCGTTTTTTAATGTGGAGAGAGAGGGAGGGGGGGGGAAAGGGGGCCAGCTCCCGATGGGTGGGAAATGGGAGCTGGATAGTGACAATTGGTATGAAGGGTTGCCCCTACATTGACCAAGGTCTGATATGTGGGGCTACCCCCACATATGGCCTTTGCTTGCAGTATCTGCCGGAACAGATGGTATTTATTTGCTCCCCCACTGAGCAAATTAGGCACAAGGCCGTTTTTAATGTGAGGTAAAAACCAGCTCCCCTAAAAGGGGTCACTCTGGTTACCAAAAATAATAATTGTCCCAGTATAGAGAGTTTCCCCTCCATTGACTGGTACAAATTATCTTAAGTGCAGCATCTGCCGGAACAGATGGTATTTATTTGCTCCCCCACTGAGCAAATTAGGCACAAGGCCGTTTTTAATGTGAGGTAAAAACCAGCTCCCCTAAAAGGGGTCACTCTGGTTACCAAAAATAATAATTGTCCCAGTATAGAGGGTTTCCCCTCCATTGACTGGTACAAATTATCTTAAGTGCAGCATCTGTCGGAACAGATGGTATTTATTTGCTCCCCCACTGAGCAAATTAGGCACAAGGCCGTTTTTAATGTGAGGTAAAAACCAGCTCCCCTAAAAGTAGGCAAAAAGGGGTCACTCTGGTTACCAAAAATAATAATTGTCCCAGTATAGAGGGTTTCCCCTCCATTGACTGGTACAAATTATCTTAAGTGTAGTATCTGCCGGAACAGATACTACACTTTGATCCCGGCCCGAAGGCCAAGTACGAAAAATAAACATTCATTTCGAACTCGCCCATGTGTTGTAAAAGAATCTGCAGATAATCTTATAAACCGCGCCTGTCTGTTTATACGGTGATAAAACTTTTGAAATGCAATTGTTATGTAAGGTTGTATAAACGTGTTTACTTTGGTAAAAATCTGTCTTACATTTTACTTAGTGATATGTAAGAGGGTGTAGAAGGAATTTTCTATAGAATAGGACATACTAATACAACTGCTAATAATCACCATTTATTTCATAAGGTAAGCATGGCAGTATCCAAGAACACACAAGCTTTAACATGCAAGCTACAATATCGCAATATATCAGTTAAACAATTTGATAAATTCAAATATCTGGGATACTGGAAACATTAAAATAGACACTAGATTCAGAATGCTCCGGGCGGTATGTTCTCTTCTATTATATGATTATGAGTGCTGGGCAATCATCAACACCACGAGAAAGAGACTAGAGGCAACTAAAACTTGATTCCTGTGGAGAATTTTAGAGATATCCTGAACAGAAAAGAAAACAAACCAGGAGGTATTAGAAATGGCAAATACAGAAATGTCTCTAATAAGAACAGTACAAAAAAAAAGGCAAAAGAGGTTTATGGGCCATGTTTATAGAATAAGCGGAATAGAACAGATTAGCTTGACGGGAAATACCGTGGGTGGAAGAAGCAGAGGATGACAGCGAGAAACATACGTTGACGGCCTGAATACCTGGGCAACATCAAAATGATGAGCAACAATGAATTCATGAGAGAGAAATATGGAGAGCCATAGCCGTCAATGTCTGCACCAGGCAGGACACCACTTGATGATGATGATGATGATGATGATGATGATGATGATGATGATGATGATGATAGACACATATTTTATGCACTTGTTTTTTTTTAGAGAAAATAAAAAGATTAGAAAGGTTTCAAAAAAATGAAAGAAACATATGAAGTATAATGTCCTTACTCCCCCCATATGCATAGCAGTAGCCGAAAATACCAGAGTTAGTTTATATTTGGAGCTTCCCACTTGTCGACCGCATTACCGCGAAATGCTTCCTTGTTGATTACAACATCGTTTTCTAAATGCAATCCCAACAAATTAATGTCACATGTCAACCTTTTAGTAAACGTATGGAGTACTCTTGTTATATTTCGACTGGTGAATATTTGTCACATTTGGAAGTTCTTGATAAGCTTTAATAGTTCAGAAGGTGTAATTGAAGTTATTTGCATTTGTTCTGAGCATTGCAGTTAATTGTATGCCAGTTGGAATATAGAAAATTTGGCAGTGTTTTGCCCGTTTGAGGTGGTGACGAAATTAAACTTAAGACAAGGTGTAGAAATTTAGTTGTAATTTAATAAACCCCACTGTTTCCTTTTCACTGTCAAGGTTCCTTCGCAGACGTGTTGTTGCTTATCTCTGTCTTTTTTTTTTTTAATAAATACTATTGTTGCAAAAATTCTTGATACAAGGGTATGATTACAGGAAGCTGGAAGGTTATACTTTTTGACACAGGTCATAGAAACTGACCAATCAAATGTAGCCACGTTTTGCTAGCAACCAATCAGAACCTGGAATTGCTCTATAAAAATATTGAACCTTCCAGCATTCCCACACATGAGTAGGAATTTGCTCTCCGTCTGCTGGTTTTTACAATCCGACATTTGTACAGATCGACTATCCCACGGAAAACCCTATTCTTCATCTTTGTCTTGGCTTTTACAATTCAAGCTTCTCTGATTGACGACTGTCGCGCTATTTTTAAACAAGACTTTATTTTCTCCTGAAACCTAAAAACGGCTTTCAATTCAAAAACTATTATGGCACGTGTTCTTCCGAATTGTCAGATATATTTCCTGTTTTCTTTGTTCTAACTTGTTTAACCTGTTAGTCTAGTGCTAGTCATCGGTTACCTGTTTTGGTACCTCGTTGTAATATGGCGTCCTATTGCAGTATTTTCTTCCCAATAATTGCAAACTTGTAGACCCCTATTCGGCTCGTTTGTTTTCTCTCCTATCTCTAGCTTTATTCTTTTCAAGACTACAGCCAACACGCATCACCTGCCTTTACGATAATCATCTTGCATTTTTTTTATCTCGTTTGATCAGTGGCTTCACGCTTTGTCTGGGGCGCAATTCATATCATTGATCAATATTAGCATATCGTGTTTCTACTATTTCGGTTGATAATAGTTTCAGCCCATTAATTTTTACCCTCGATTGGTTCTAAGTATTGATACCAGCTATTACGTACTAAGCGTAACGTACGGACTTACTAAGGTAATACTCAGCAGAATACACACACACACACACACACACACACACACATATATATATATATATATATATATATATATATATATAAAATATTCTGGTGATCTTACCTTAGTAAGTCCGTACGTTACGTTTATAAAAAGGCCAGATACAATTTGTAAAAGCCGAACTACTTTAAAAATGCCAACCTGGCAAACCTGGACAATAATATGAGAGTAACCTCCTTTTGATGTAGCTTCGTTTTTAAATACAATACAACAAATGATCATTGCTGTAATGCTGTGAGCAAGGAACTTGTAATAATTTCAACGTGTAGCGGTTCTTCATCGATGAAAGTAATACGCGAAACGTTACGTAACAAACGGAACATTCGATAGAAACAAGCCAAAAACGAACATTGTCTACCTAGAGGGGGTAGACTAAAGTAGTGTAGTTTTATTAGTTATATTGACATATGTAGCACAATAATACTTTCTGAGTATTGATTAGTATTTAATAATTCATCTCATCTGGCGCATTCTATATTTAAAATGCAATAGACACTATTATTATTGAAATGTGAAACTGATATTGGTTGCGTTCTATTGTTCTTTTTTTTTTCTATCCACAAAACTAATTGTTGCGTTATACAGATAATATCAGCTTTATGAAAACATGTTTATCGATTAAATATATTTTTCATCTCGTGTTATTTATGTCCATACGCAATACTTCAAAATGCGGATCTATTGACGCAAGTATTTGGAAGGCAGATGCAATAATTGACTCCTTTGCAAATACAGCATTCACTCTGTGTTAGTTAAGCCATATTGAAAGAAATAGGGATTGAAAAAAAAGAAGAAGATAAATAAAAATGAAATAGACAAAAGCGAAAAGAAGAAAGGAAGGATGAAAGTAATAATTATTGTTGGCCTTTTTTTTGACGAAAAAAAAAAATAAGAAAAATAAAAGTAAAATTTGAGAAAAAAAACAAACAACTTTTCTTTTAAATATTATGCAAGAAAAACATGAAGAAAGTAAAACAAAAAATAGGAGGAAATATATTTTTAAAAAACTATATAAAAATAAACTAAGCAAATATTTTGTCTGTAATAATCAGAAAAAAAATTTAAATAATCTAAGAAATAAAATAAAATGTTTTAAAAACTATCTAAGAAATAAAATAAGAAAAACTTTTTTAAAAACTATCTAAGAATTAAAATAAGAAAAACTTTTTTAAAAACTATCTAAGAAAAAAATAAGAAAAAAATATTTAAAAACTATGTAAGAAATAAAATAAGAAAACCTTTTTTTAAACTATCTAAGAAATAAAATAAGAAAAAAATATTTAAAAACTATCTAAGAAATAAAATAAGAAAAACTTTTTTAAAAACTATCTAAGAAATAAAATAAGAAAAACTTTTTTAAAAACTTTCTAAGAAATAAAATAAGAAAAACTTTTTTAAAAACTATCTAAGAAATAAAATAAGAAAAACTTTTTTAAAAACTATCTAAGAAATACAATAAGAAAAACTTTTTTAAAACTATCTAAGAAATAAAATGAGAAAAACTTTTTTAAAACTATCTAAGAAATAAAATAAGAAAAACTTTTTTAAAAACTATCTAAGAAATAAAATAAGAAAACCTTTTTTAAAACTATCTAAGAAATAAAATAAGAAAAAAATATTTAAAAACTATCTAAGAAATAAAATAAGAAAAACTTTTTTAAAAACTATCTAAGAAATAAAATAAGAAAAACTTTTTTAAAAACTATCTAAGAAATAAAATAAGAAAAACTTTTTTAAAAACTATCTAAGAAATAAAATAAGAAAAACTTTTTTTAAAAACTATCTAAGAAATAAAATAAGAAAAACTTTTTTAAAAACTATCTAAGAAATAAAATAAGAAAAACTTTTTTAAAAACTATCTAAGAAATAAAATAAGAAAAACTTTTTTAAAGACTATCTAAGAAATAAAATAAGAAAAACTTTTTTAAAAACTATCTAAGAAATAAAATAAGAAAAACTTTTTTAAAAACTATCTAAGAAATAAAATAAGAAAAACTGTTTAAAAAAACTATCTAAGAAATAAAATAAGAAACACATTTTTAAAAACTATCTAAGAAATAAAATAAGAAAAACTTTTTTAAAAACTATCAAGAAATAAAGTAAGAAAAACTATTTTAAAAACTATCTAAGAAATAAAATAAGAAAAAATATCAGCATCTAAAACAAAACGATAATTCCAGGCGCAGAGATTCTTTTTTAGACCCGTCCATCTGTGGAACACAATACCGTGTGCCTGTTTCCCGGCTGACTATAACATGGTTGTCTTCAAATCTAATGTGAATAAATTCCTATTAAGCCATCCTTTTAGATAATCTAACCCCACCCTAATTCCACCATGACTGATTATGGTGTCTCACGTAACACTTAACCATTATCCTAGATAACGGACCTTCATAAGTGGTGAAAAACACGTGCGTTCGAAGAAAAGAAGAAAAACAAGAAAATATTCCAAAATAAAGAAACATCAATGAAAAGGAAAAAAATGTATAATGCAAAACATAAATAAATAAATAAATAAATAAACAAAAATGAATAATAATAATAATAATGATAATAATAATAATAACAATAATGATAATAATAACGATAATATTAATGATAATAATAATGATAATAATAATAATGATAATAATAATGATAATAATAATGATAATGATAATTATAATAGTAATATTAATGATTATGATGATAATAATAATGATAATAATGATGATAATAATAATGATAATAATAATGAGACTACTACTACTACTACTACTACTACTACTACTAATAATAATAATAATAATAATAATAATAATGACAATCATAATCATAATAATGGAAAAAACCGCGCCCACTTTTTTTTTTAGTATCACTATAAACAGGCACCACACCAAATGATGAAAGTCAAGGAGGAGGGGGGAAGACCGAGGAGAGAAAGCCCTAACCCGACCTCCGCTGTAGATGGGCAAAAAATGACTGGGACCTTTGGGTAGCTTGTTGCCACCCAAATTCCAGTGAAAACCAATGGTCGCTGTCAACGAGAAATCAATGGTAAGTGGCTGTTTTGATAACGCAAAATATTTTGCAAGGGTTATCGAAATAGATGGAGAGTACTGGAAATCTGGGGAGACTTTTTGTCACTCAGACTCCTAGGAACACCATCAGTTGTTCTGAAAGAACAATCTTTGATGATGGCTTGTGTAAATACTCCTAGTGAGTTGTTAGTAGTAGTAATAATAATAATAATAATAATAATAATAATAATAATAATAATAATAATAATAATACCGAGTGAAACGATTAGCTCCGATATGTAGGACTTCCTTCATAGCAATGTCATAAACAATCGTAATTTGTCTTGGCTCTACGACCGAGGTTTTATTGCAGCAGTTTAAGAAAATCTCAGCCATCCAAGCGAACAGGACATTGGATAAAACTTCTGACTGCCGTGAATAAAAGATTTTTTTTTTTTTCAAAATGTGTTAGTTAAATTAGAATTAATATGGATTCTTGAATTTGAACCAATTGTCATAAAGTATGTATTGGTAAATTTAAATCTTATATTTATTAAACAATTTTTCTTATTTTCTGACATTTTTTCTTGGTTTACAGTTAAGCGTTTCTATTATTCAATTTCAACTTTTTCAGACGCGATTTTGTTTTTTATTATTTTTTTTATTTCTTTTTCATTTCTTTATTTTCATTTCCCTCTTTTTGTTTTCCTGCTTTTTTTTTTTTTTCTTGTGTGGGTTTTTTTACATCCGCTTCTCTCGACTTTTTTCTTGTCTTTTAAAACGCAGTAAATAAACTTTAAAACAAATGTCATATTAACCTTCTCGAAGCTCAATTTCATGAATGCAAGTCGGACAATTCCTACAGTAGATGCCATCCCTTTTACTATCCTCACCGATGCATAATGATCGACACCTACACACAGTCTCCGTCATGACCCAGGTTTAACAATGCACTTTCCCTTCTAGCTGAGCCACTAATCTACACCGGGTTACATTCTAAATGCCTGTATAGTATATCGACCACTTTGGTTTTATTTATGGCCGAATGATAAAACCTATTAGGATGATTACTTTATTTCTATTCTGTTGCCAGTTTTACGGCATATCAGCTCTTTTCGTGGGTTGTAATGCAAACCACAAAGAAGGCCAGGAATCCAGGATCAAGGTGTAGTATCAGAGGTTTTATTGAGTTCTTTCCTACCATGGGGATATGTGAAACAAGGTGTACAGGCTGTCAAGTAAGCGCCTCTAAAGAAGGAGCAGTCTAGCATATAAAAAAATGGCTGTGTAGCCCCGACGGTATTCCCTTGTAGATGCGTTCCAGGCCGTAAGCAATAAACATAATTCCCCCGAACGATGGAAGGCAATGGCCTGAGAGGGGAACTGCTAGAACTGAACAGGGCATAGGTCGATCCGCGATCATCGGTGAAAAACTCATTGTAAAAATGTTTGCTACTCTGTTTGTTTTGGACGCAAGTCGATGTAACAGTTTTTAGTTACAGCAGGGTGCAATGATAAAAATTGTCGCTCTAGAAAAAACGATATGATTCCATTTCCGTTTGATGAAAACCAGTTTTCCTTTTTTTGTTGTTGTTGTTGCAGACCATCTACGAGTTGGCCAGTTGTGTCCAAATCCTAAGAGCGATACGAGTCTTTTACTATGTCTGAAAGTGACACAACGTTCATCGAGCGAGGTAGTCGATATGCTGCTCTAGAACGCATTCTCTCTACCGATCCGAATCATGACGACATGACGTTCAATATGCATATCCGGACGGTTCAATGTCTGAGGGCAAAGTTAAAAGCATCGGACCTCCCACGGTTATGGTCTTTGGTGTGGTTTCAAGTGAGGGCCACATCATGTCACCTCACATCTTCGAAGTCGGCTAGAAAGTCAACACCAAATTGCCCCTGGATGTGCGAAAGAGTGTGGTGATTCTCTGTTGCAATCAAGTAACCGCTGGCAGACACTGAGTGTTGCAGCAGGACTCGGCGCCGGCCCACAAGTCCAAAGTGGCCCAGGCTTGTCTTCAGAAGAAGCGCTACGACTTTGTACCCTTCTTCATTGAAAGACTATGGATACTCACTGTAAAGGTGCTTGCGCGTTAAATTTTTGTGGCAAGAGTTGTGCAATCTCCAACCACACCTCTCCTGAGTCGACATTGTTGAATACCAGTGGCAAGTGGAGGTTTAGAACGACTGGAAATAATGCCGAGATAAGCGGAATATACATACATACATACATTATGATGATGATTGCAACGTGTTGTCAGACGAGTGCCACTCCCTCAGACACTTAAAGTCCATTAGCTCAAAAATGACTTCCATCGCCACAGGACCATTTTAATAGAAAATGCGTTGGGGCAGTATCTATACACAGATGATGTTACAGAGTCTTAGCTTTGTACAACAACTAAGTCTCTCTCTCTTTCTCTCTCTCTCTCTCTCTCTATCTCTCTCTCTCTATCTCTCTCTCTCGGTTCAAAATGTTGAGATCCAGCAACAAGCAAGAGCAAGATAGGCAGCAACCATTTAAACTGCAGACCAGCTTAATGTGGGTACTGATCTCCCACTTTATGGTTTTTAAATCAGAGATTTGCTTCTCCTAGAAAGGTATCCTTCACCACGGCTTACGGGAGCCCTCTCCACCCCAATACACACATACATACATACATACATACATACATACAAACACACACGGTGTTAGTTGGCTGTTGACACTGAAAAAGGGTTCATTCGCCCTTTGGAAGGTCTTGTTTTTAATCCTTCAGGGAGACTAGCCACCCTCCTCATCAAACAAGTCTGGTGGGGGAACCAGTTTAGTCGCCGGTGTCCCGACCATGAGGCAGGTAGTACTGGGTTACATGGTACCAGTAGCATATGACATGACCTTACATTAACATACATACATACATATAGGTGAGATTTATATTATAGATTATTATATTTTTGCTGTAGATGTTTTTAAAGGATGAACTAGAGATTTTAGTTACGTCGAGCAGCTTGCATGGAAATAACAATAGAGTGCGAAATTTCTAGCATTTCGTTTTTACATAAGAAAGTGGCTGCGAATATCAGAATTGATCATTTCTATTAGATTACGAAGCGAATTTTATACTCTCTCAAGTCCAGAATTAGTGCTTTGCGTTCACCTTAACAGGTATGGTAGCAGTTCTAGATTCTGTGACGTATCTGCCTCTCATATTAATTTATGATTGCATCAGTCGTCAGGTACTGTGTGAAACGGTAAAACAATTAACAAAATTTCGGGCAATTTCAACTACAGATGAGATAGGAATCTCCTGTTTTAGATTTGTACTAAAAATCAGTGCTATGATTTTAATTCAAAGCAATTCTAGGGAAGCAGGCATTTTTTTTTACTATAAAGGCACAAAAAAGAAGTATGAACGGTCGAGTTGAAAAGACAAAGACTTGGGGTTTTTTAGAGAAGGCAAAAACAAAGATTTTTTGTTGAAAGTGCAAAAACAAAGATTTTTTGTTGAAAGTGCAAAAACAAAGATTTTTTGTTGAAAGTGCAAAAACAAAGATTTTTTGTTGAAAGTTGAAAAACAAAAAATTTTTTTAGAGAGAGCAAAATCAAAGATGTTTGTGGAAATGGAAAAAAAACAAGTTTCTCTTTAGGGAGAGCAAAACAAAGATGTTTTATAGGGAAAGAAGAAACAAATATTTTGGGTGGGGGAGTGGAACAAAAAAGTTTTATTCTTATAGAGAGTAAAAACAGATTTCTTTAGGGGGAGCAAAGACAAAGATTTTTTTAAGGAGAGAAAAAACAAATATGTTTTAAGGAAAGCAAAAATAAAGATTTTTTTTTTAAGGAGAGTAAAAACAAAGATTTTTTAGGGAGAGCACAAGCAAAGATTTTTAGGGAGAGCAAACAAACATGTTTTAAGGGAGAGCAAAAACAAAGATTTTTTTAAGAGAAAGCAAAAAGGAGGAAGATCAAAAGCAAATATTTTCTTTAGAGAAAGCAAAAACAAATATATATTTTAGGGAGAACAAAATCAACTACTTTTTAGGGAGAACAAAAGCAAAGATTTTTTTAGAGAGAAATAAATAAAAGATGTTTTAAGTAGAGCAAAAACAAAGACTTTTTCAGGAAAAGCAAAAAAAAAAAAAAGAAAAGATTTTAATAGGGAGAGCCAAAACAAATATGTTTAAGAGAGTACAAGAACAAATGGTTTTAGGGAGAACAAAAGGAAATATTTTTTAGGGAGAACAAAAACCAAGTTTTTTATGGAGAGAAAAAAAAACAAAGATTTTTGGGGAGAGAAAAAAAGATTTTGTATAGACAGAGCAAAAAAAATTATTAGGGAGAGCAAAAACAAAGATTTTTTTAGGGAGAGCAAATCAAATATTTTTTAGAGAAAGCAAAAACAAAGATTTTTTAGGGAGAGCAAATCAAATATGTTTTAGAGAAAGCAAAAACAAATATTTTTTAGGGAGAGAAAAAACAAACACTTTTTAAGGAGAGCAAATTAAATATTTTTTAGAGAAAGCAAAAACAAAGATTTTTTAGGGAGAGAAAAAAAAACAAATATTTTTTTTAGGGAGAGCAACAACAGATATTTTTTTAGGGAGAACAAAAACAAAGATTTAGAGGGGAGCAAAAGTGAAGATTTCAGCTACGATTTCCCCACTAAACTACTCAATCCAGATAAAAAGAGAGAAAGAAGACAAAGAGAACGAAAAGAGAAAAAAGAGAGAGAGACAAAAATGCGAGAGAGAAAAAGAAAAAGAAAAGTAGGAGATAGAGAGAGAGAGAGGAAAGAGACAGAAAGGCACAAAGAGAAAGATACAAAGGGAAAGAGAGTGGCAAAGGGAGATAATCAGCAAAATCCTATGACTTTCTTTTCAGTTATTTATATAGTCTGAATACTAAACAAGTTCTATAATATTCTACTTGTTTCTTCCTCACTCCGTGTGATAGCGCTTGGAAAAAGGTAATGTACAATTTTTTTTTAATTTTGTTTCTGAAAGGCGGTTTGGAAGGCAATATACAAAGCATATATCATTGCCAAACGGTCACTCATCTGATAATGACCAGGCTCAACGTTACTTAACAATTGTTATTTAACGAGAATTTGTGTGCCAACGTGATTACGTCGGACATAATCACTGACATGTAATCATAAGCGTTTATAATGGAATTATATTTTATGAAATACTAGCGGGGGTATTCGGCGTTGCCTGGGTGTTTAGACGTGTGTGTGTTGGGTGGGGGTAAATCAAAACAAAAGAATAAGCAAAGTAATTACCCTGTTTAAATATTCAAAAACGAACAAAAAAGTCTTAGTACGAAGGTAGGCTCGAACCCAAAGCATTGAAGGTAATAGTCTAGTGACATGATATGACAACGCGAGTGCAGTCACTTTAGATGAGGAAAAAATAAGTGTTTATAAACCCAGGTGGGTTTCTAGGTCAAATCTCATGCTATAGCAGCAGCAGCAGCAGCAGGAGCAGTAGAGAGAAAACGAATTCACAGCGCGAATTTTGTAAGATAAAAGTCGCCGAAATAAAAGATTTATACGACGTCATTTCGTGTTACATATTATGATCTCGATAGCATATAAAAAGTTATAAAGCCCCCTCCCGAGACTACCGGCGAAAAAAGCCTTTTGCGGACATACACAAAAATGCACACACTCACACACATTTTTGCTTTTATATATATATATATATATATATATATATATATATATATATATATATATATATATATATATATATATATATAAGGAAACAGGTTATGGACTGGAATTATTGGGAGTTGGTGGAAATCTATGCTCACCGAGTGCTTGGGTTTTAATTATTTTCCTTTGATTGTGTGAAATAATGCCAAGCAATATTATTTCTCCTCAGAAGACGGAAGTCGATTGAAGAAACAAAAGCAGAATGGACACCAGGTTTATTTTTGTCTTCTACCCCCTCCCCCTTCCTCGAAAAATTCTGCATTGACAAATCCCATTGGATCAACACTTTGAATGGACCATCATAAAATGAGATGAAATAAAAGAAGAAAAAAAAACGCCGCTCGTCCTTTGGGAAAGTAACATTCTCTTTCTTTTGTTTCTTTTATCGTGCGGTTTCCTTGATCGCCACTTTTGTTTCATCACATAACTAGCAGGACCACCCGACGTCACTCGGGATTTAACGAGGAACGCTAACTTCTTTTTAAACAATGCTTATGATTCTGTTACTGTTTTTTCCGTCTCCCTTGTCATATTTTCGTCCCAACGCCCCCCCCCCCTAAATCGAAAGGAAGATAGGATTTCGGAAAATTACAGGTATTTTTTAGTATAGCTAACAAAACGAAATAGTTGCCAAAAATAAAAATACATACATAATAAATGTTTCCAAACGTAAGATAAGCTAATTTTCTATCTATCTGGATAGCTTTGTGCCCTGTCTTATTTTAAAGCATTTATTTATTTTTCGACACAGGAAGTGGCGAGTCAGCAGTTAAAACAACAATAAAAAAAAAAGCTGACATTAGTCGGTCATCTGATGATTCTCGATAATAGCTCAACAATCGAAAATTAAACAAACTACAGTAGAACCCCGGGATACGGTGACTCTAGGATATGATTTTTTCAGGTTACAAAGTGGAATACGATGTTTTTTCAGCCTCTGGACACGGTTTCTGCCCCGCCTTACGGTGTTATCTATGATGTTATTTAATTATATACGTGTGTTATATACTGTATTGTATTTTGTTAGCAAATTTTAAAGCCGTATACCAGGGTTTTACTGTACTGGTATAATCCCACAGCAGGCTCTGTTCAATAGCTTCTTTGATATTCGGCAATTTAAGCAGAACTTAAAAATTCAAGACAACTTCTAATGTCTTCCCCCGAAACTTTGGTCGATCTTTTTCTATAAAACTTAATTTCTATGTGTATGTGTGTGTGATGTTTCTCTATTTCTTATGGGGTAAAAAGTGGAAACTCTAGATAAAGATCTAAAAGTGTATTCTTACGTAAAATTTACCGGATAATCTTCTATAATATGAAGGGCAAAAATCTGTTTAAATATATGTACGTATGTTTGTATGTGTGCCTAAAAATTTCGACAAAGGAGACTGATTTTCCCGAAATTGGTATCATTTTGAAGCACGACCCTTCGGGTGGCAAATATTGAAAAATTAGCTAAAATCCTTACTTTCTTTACCCTCAACTGGGCACTTTTGTACAGAGAGGGTCGGGGTTTTTTTCGCTGACATTTTTTGAAAGTCATTCAACCCCCACTTCCACGACGTCGCATAAAAGGCGTTATTTCAACAGCCCGTGACGTCACAACCGGGATGGGTACATCGGTAAGAAAGTTTCTTTATCTCTTTTTTTCCTCTGGCATGATAAGGGTTCGAACCTACTTTCTACTATTTTCCTTATTTTATTTTAGTTTTTAGTTTTTTGCTTAACCAACACCCTTACACACAGCTCCTTCTTTTCTGCCTTCGCGTCAGGGATTCGAGTATGCCTGCCAACTACAACCATTTTTTTTTGCTCAACACACACCTCCAAACACCCGAGCAACACGGGGTACCCAGGTTAGTACAATATATGTAGTTACCGAATCTCTAAATACAAGGTTCTTTCAATAAGACTTTTTTTGTCTGGGAACTTTTATTGATAGTACACACATCAACTTCTAGTTCTCTTCTAAGTAATCTCCTCCGATTACAATGCACTTGTTGTACCGTTTTAAAAACTTATGGAAGGCTCCATGGAATTCTTTTTGTGTGAGTGTGTCAGAGACCCTCGTCACAGCCTCTTTCATCTCCTCATTTGTCTCATAACGACAGTCTCTAAGATTTTCCTTGAGCTTAGGAAATAACCTAGATCACAGTGAGCATTCTCTGGACTATAGAGAAGAATGAGGGACTTTCTTGATGCATATCTTGGTCAAATAGTCTGTCATCTTCTCTGAGCACTCTTGGGACAAACTTCACACAAATCTTCTACATCTTCAATTCCTCACAAACAAGTGTGTGTACAGTTTCCATACTGATACCAAGCTGTGCATTTATTGTCTCTATAGACACGTTAAACTTTTTATTTGGCTAATGAACTCTGGTATTCTGACATTCTGACAACTCCCAGACCTATCATCATCCCTTACAAACTCCCTGTCTTCCTTGAATCCTTTATGTCACTCAAAAACTGATGCTCGATTCATGCAAGATTTTCAAAAGCAGCCTGAAGCATCCCATACGTTTCTGTGGCATGATGTCCAAGTTGAAAACAGAATTGTATTGCATATCGTTCTTCTATACTGTACTTACGTTCAAATTGTATTTTTGAAATTCACCAGCTGTGACAATCAGGCTTTTGTAGGGTGTATTACAATCCTTTCTGTAGTTGTTCCTTTAAGCCTGAAATAATAAAAATTGATCAGTCGTGTCATAGGATGTATAAAATAACATGCTGAGTTTTAAAGAGTCTACGACAATTTTGAATGTCTGTACAAAAGAGTCTAGAAACTTACCGAAGGCACCGCGTGCATCCCTGATAGTGCTATGAGTGTCTAATCTTTTTCATAATTCAAATATATCTTACTTTGATAAAAAAAAATGTATAGTATCCGCGGAAGATAACGGAAGTGGTCCCAAATCTATATATGACACCCTATGTGCGGAATAACTACGTGCTCTTACTTTGAGTAACCCACGGTGACAGAACCCGCTTTGAAGTTCACATTGATATATCGGATTTAAATGAGTTTAAATCAAATACTTTGAATTAGAAAGTCTACTAAAAAAAAAAGAACGAGCAGACAACGTTAGCTATAAACCCGTTTTTTTTTTAATCAATTATTTAAGTTTTTTACTCTATTTTTAAAATTTTTATTCGTTAATTCTTTCCATTCCTTTTTTTTTCTTCTTCATTCTTTACCTTTCCCTATCAGGGCACCGGCATTGTTTGGTTGTAAAATACGGTTAAATATGACATTTTAATTCATGCAAATTTCGTATTTATTATTATAGTACCAATTCTCTATTGATTATTATATTTTATCGAATATATAGAAGTGATTTCAAAGTGAAAAAATTACTATGGTGCCATCAGCTAGACTCGAAACCAAAATATTTAGCACTCGATCCTCAGTCGTTATAGTCATTGCTGCCGTCAGACAGACAAGAATTATTTAAAATTAACTTACTATAACGTATAAACGTATATTTACGCATGCGTACAAGGGAACAGGTAGTCGACTTATGCCTACCAATTCCATTTTTTTTTCTTTTTCAATGTTGACCCTTTAGCAGATATTTTTACCGGCTAAAAGCCCATAAAATAACTGTCCCCAATAATGCAATCATTTGACCCGTATCGGGTCATTCTGTCATTTTGTGCTTCGGTGGAGATGCAATTTGAAAAAAAAAAAAAATGGAGACAGATAGACATAGTGAGTTTTTTAATTAGATTATTTGTTTCGTTTATTGATATTTAAACAAAATTTAGTGTCTAATTTCTTCGCCCACATTTTTTCACTTCTTCTTTTTTTCCGGTATATATTAATTTTTTTTTTACTAGAGGGGTGGAGGCGCCCGTCTTAAATAAGCTTACATATGATATTTTAATTTCTCCAGACTTCGTATATATTAATATAGAGTCGTGATTTCAAAAGATAAAAAGGTATGTGGGTGCCACCAGGTAAATCGAAACCGAAATCCTAATAATCGAAAGTGGTGACATTAACACTGCACTAACCAGACACGCATATAAATGGTCAAAAAAATCTATCTATATATCTATAAAAGTGAACGTGTCTGTGTGTGTATCTGTGTGTGTGTACATTTCCCTACGCAATAAGTTAATTAATTTTTAGTCTACAGACTCGAAATTTGATATACAGGGTACTGAGATATGAGAAAATCGATATGATCGGGTTTCGTCAAGAAATATCACTGTTAGGAGGTCAAATTTCAACGATTTGACCTTTGAGAACTCTAATAAACTCCTCCGACAATTTTGGGTCTAAACACTTGACATTTTAGATAAAGGTTCCTTGGACATGGATTTAACTTGATAACTTAATTTGAGCCCAAAACAATAAATATTAAGGGGGCATAATAAGAGTCAAAGTGTAAAAAAATTACCGTTTTTTTTTTTTTTTTTTTTTTTGTTATTTTTTTTTTTTTTGCTCAGCATACACCTCCAAACACCCGGGCAACGCCGGGCACCCATTGCTAGTTAAAAAATAAACTAAGATGAATGTACACAATTTATAACGATATTTTCAATTTTGATCCAATTTTGACCCCTTAAAAATGTTTTAACCGGCTTTAGAGCCAGAAAAGAACGATCCGTAAAAAACGCAATCATTCGAGGCCACTAGCAGCGCATTGAGACTTTTAGTTTCGGAGGTGATAGAGTTTTAAAACAATTCCTAAGGGCATGCGGCGTAGTGGATAAAGTACTTCATTATTCATTTGTAAGTGGCACTCTTCTGTGTGTTAGGTGTTCAATACTCGATGCGAGCGACACTAAAAACACAATTGTGAATTACGTAGGATTTCTACCAATTATGGTTGATGGAACTAGAGCATAAAATCCCGTGGATATAGTTTCGTTCAGAATTACGTGCAGATTCCCGGGTTCGATAGAAAAAAAGTTTGACAAAGTATACATGAAGAATGTCGGAGATTATATCGACCGAAATGTTGTGCGAATAAGATGAGAAGAGTAGTCCGAAGAATCCAAAATATATTAATTATTTTTTTATTAGTTCCTTTTCCTCTTTCATTGATTTTTACTTAATTTTAAAAATTCTTTTTTGTTTATGTATTTTTGTTTTTGTGCTCCTCTTTTTTAATTTCTTTTTTTCTTCCCGTTTCTCTGTTTTTCGTTCCTATTTTCTTTAAATAGTTCATTTCTTCATTGTTCTTGTTTTTTTGTGATTCATTTCTATCTTCTCCCGTTTTATTCCGTCTCTCTTTAAATGCAATGTTTCTCATTTTCTTTCATTGTTATTCATGTTCCCTGGCTTTTTTAATTCTTTTTCCATCCCCTTTTCTTCTTTCGTTTTAGTAGTCCCCTTCTTTATTTACACGCTTTCTTTCTTTTTTTTAATTAATACCATAGTTATTTCCCTATATCAGATCTCTCTCTCTCTCTCTCTCTCTCTCTCTCTCTCTCTCTCTCTCTCTCTATCTATCTATCTATCTATCTATCTATCTATCTCTATATATATTGTTCACAGAAAGTTTTAATGAGATAAATCATTGGTACCGTCGGTTTCGAACCCGATAATTAAGGACTCTTTGAATACCCTTTTCAAGTTCTCCTCAGCCAATACTCATCTCAGCTTGAAACCGGCGGTACTAATGAATTATCTCATTTAAAACTTTCCGTAAACAAAATATAAATAATACACGCTTATTTTCGGATTTTCCTGATAATTGAGAACTCTGCTGGATTTATTTTCCCCAAATTATATATATATATATATATATATATATATATATATATATATATATATATATATATATATATATATATATATATATACCCATTCATTAGGCCCAGTGTTTCTTTTCTCACTTTCCCATTCTACTCGTTCCGTATAAGTGAACTAACATAAAGAATAATCACCATAAAACTAACCCCCCTTTAACATCATCAAAATAAATAACGAAATAAACACTAAATCCCGCCCCAAATATAATTAATGTAAACACACTTAAACAATAACGAACACAAACAAATTCGAAATATAATTGCAGCGTGCGTTATTCTATGCGACACGTCAGCGCAACGTCCGTCACCGAACGAATTAAAAAGTCTGCTGTTTTGGTTTTGTTTTTATTTGTTTGTTTTTTGTTTACCCCGATCCCACGCCATCGTAAGTCTAAGACACCCCCAACTACACTACACTCCAATCTGACAGACCTTAAAAACGAGTACTTAAGCTTTCGGCTTCTAACATTTGACCTGAAATTCATCAAACCCAAAAGACCCCTTCCCGGGGTGCTAATCTATTTTTTTTTTTTTTTTTTGTCTCGTCGGATTCACTCTAGTGATGTGTGTCTTGGCACAGATTGTGAGTGGATATACACGGTAGTGTGCGAAAAACGAAAACAAACAGTCGAAGACTGACGAACAATGTAACAACAATAAAAACGTATTTTTATGATACGTCGATTTAATTTAACCTATTTACATTCCAACGAAAATGATATTTCAATTTTAAAAAATCTCATAGGCTAACAAAAATACTATTTCAATATACAATTAAAAAGACCGACGAAAATACTATTTCAATATACAATTAAAAAGACCGACGAAAATACTATTTCAATATACAATTAACAAGACCGTCGAAAATACTATTTCAATATACAATTAACGAGACCGACGAAAATTCTATTTCAATATACAATTAACAAGACCGACGAAAATTCTATTTCAATATACAATTAACAAGACCGACGAAAATACTATTTCAATATACAATTAAAAAGACCGACGAAAATACTATTTCAATATACAATTAACAAGATCGGCGAAAATACTATTTCAATATACAATTAAAAGACCGAGGAAAATACTATTTCAATATAGAATTATAAAGACCGGCGAAAATACTATTTCAATATACAATTAACAAGACCGACGAAAATACTATTTCAATATACAATTAAAAAGACCGAGGAAAATACTATTTCAATATACAATTAATAAGACCGACGAAAATTCTATTTCAATATACAATTAACAAGACCGACGAAAATTCTATTTCAATATACAATTAACAAGACCGACGAAAATACTATTTCAATATACAATTAAAAAGACCGACGAAAATACTATTTCAATATACAATTAAAAAGACCGAGGAAAATACTATTTCAATATACAATTAAAAAGACCGACGAAAATACTATTTCAATATACAATTAACAAGATCGGCGAAAATACTATTTCAATATACAATTAAAAGACCGAGGAAAATACTATTTCAATATAGAATTATAAAGACCGGCGAAAATACTATTTCAATATACAATTAACAAGACCGACGAAAATACTATTTCAATATACAATTAAAAAGACCGAGGAAAATACTATTTCAATATACAATTAATAAGACCGACGAAAATACTATTTCAATATACAATTAACAAGATCGACGAAAATACTATTTCAATATACAATTAACAAAACCGGCGAAAATACTATTTCAATATACAATTAACAAAACCGGCGAAAATATTATTTGAATATAAAATTAACAAGACCGGCGAAAATACTATTTAAATACACAATTAAACAAAATGACGGAAAAGCTATAGATAAAGTAAAACTCACAAACCAAAGAAAATTTCATTTCAAACTTAAAGCTCACAAGTCAACGAAAATGTTTTTATTTTTCAAACGTAAAATTCACAGATCAACAAAAATGTTATTTAAAACGTAAAATGTATAGAGCAATGAAAATGCGATGGCAAACATAAAACTCAAAACAATCATATTATTTCAAATGTAAAATGTACAGATCAACGAAAATGTTATTTCCAACATAAAACTTGCAGATCAACAAAAATGCTTTTTCAAACGTAAAACTCACAAAACAACAAAAATGATCAACGAAAATGTTATTCTAACGCAAAACATACAGATCAACGAAATGTGCTTTCAAACAAAAAATTCACAGCTCAATGAAATGCTATTCTAAAGAATCTAAAACTCACAGATCAACTAAATGCTATTCTAAAGGTAAAACTCAAAATCCACGAAAATGCAGTTTCAAACCTAAAACTCACAGCTAAACGAAAATGCTGTTTCAAATGTAAAACTCACAGATCAACGAACATACTGTATCAAACGTAAAACTCACAGATCAACTAAATGCTATTCTAAAGCTAAAACTCACAGATCAACTAAATGCTGTTCTTAAGCTAAAACTCACAGATCAACTAAATGCTGTTCTAAAGCTAAAACTCACAGATCAACTAAATGCTGTTCTAAAGCTAAAACTCACAGATCAACTAAATGCTATTCTAAAGCTAAAACTCACAGATCAACTAAATGCTGTTCTTTAGCTAAAACTCACAGATCAACTAAATGCTATTCTAAAGCTAAAACTCACAGATCAACTAAATGCTGTTCTTAAGCTAAAACTCACAGATCAACTAAATGCTATTCTAAAGCTGAAACTCAAAATACACAAAAATGCAGTTTCAAACTTAAAACTAACAGCTGGCCGAAAATGCGATTTCAAATGTAAAACTCACAGATCAACTAAATGCTATCTAAACGTAAACCTCACAAATCAACGAAAATACTGTATCAAACGTAAAACTCACAGATCAACTAAATGCTATTCTAAAGGTAAAACTCACAGATCAACGAAAGTGCGGTTTCAAACGTAAAACTCACCGATCAATTAAATGCAATTCTAAAGGTAAAACTCAAAATCCACGAAAATGCAGTTTCAAACCTGAAACTCACAGGTAAAAGAAAATGCTGTTTCAAACGTAAAACTCACAGATCAACTAAATGCTATTCTAAAGGGAAAACTCAGAGATCAACGGAAATTGCTGTTTCAAACGTAAAACTCACAGATCAACGAAAGTGCAGTTTCAAACGTAAAACTCACATATCAACTAAATGCTCTTCTAAAGGTAAAACTCAAAATCCACGAAAATGCAGTTTCAAACCTAAAACTCACAGCTGAGAGAAAATGCTGTTTCAAACGTAAAAATCACGGAACAACTAAATGCTATTCTAAAGGTAAAACTCACAGATCAACGGAAATTGCTGTTTCAAACGTAAAACACACAGATCAATAAAATGCTATTCTAAAGGGAAAACTCACAGATCAACGAAAATGATGTTTCAAATGTAAAACGCACAAGTCAACTAAATGCTATTCTAAAGGTAAAACTCAAAATACACGAAAATGCAGTTTCAAACCTAAAACTCACAGCTAAACCAAAATGCTGTTTCAAATGTAAAACTCACAGATCAACGAACATACTGTATCAAACGTAAAACTCACAGATCAACGAAAATACTGTATCAAACGTAAAACTCACACATCAACTAAATGCTATTCTAAATGTAAAACTCACCGATGAAGTAAATGCTATTCTAAAGCTAAAACTCACAGATCAACTAAATGCTATTCTAAAGCTAAAACTCACAGATCAACTAAATGCTATTCTAAAGCTAAAACTCACAGATCAACTAAATGCTATTCTTAAGCTAGAACTCACCGATCAACTAAATGCTATTCTAAAGCTAAACTCACAGATAAACTAAATGCTATTCTAAAGCTAAACTGACAGATCAACTAAATGCTATTCTAAAGCTAAAACTCACAGATCAACGAAATGCTATTCTAAAGGGAAAACTCAGAGATCAACGAAAATTGCTGTTTCAAACGTAAAACTCACAGATCAACTAAATGCTTTTTCAAACGTAAAACTCACAGATCAACGAAAATGCTTTTACAAACGTAAAACTCACAGATCAACGAAATTGCTGTTTCAAACGTAAAACTCACAGATCTACGAAAATGCTTTTACAAACGGAAAACTCACAGATCAACGAAAAAACTGTTTCAAACGTAAAACTCACAGATCAACTAAATGCTATTCTAAAGGGGAAACTCACAGATCAACGAAATTGTTTTTAAAACGTAAAACTCACAGATCAACGAAAATACATTTTTAAACGTAAAACTCACAAATCAACTAAATGCTATTCTAATGGGAAAACTCACAGATCAAAGAAAATTGCTGTTTCAAACATAATACTCACAGACTAACCAAAATACTTTTTTAAACGTACAACTCACAGTTCAACGAATGCTATTCTAAAGGTGAATCTCACAGATAAACGAAAATACTTTTTAAAACGTAAAACTCACAGCTCAACGAAATGCTATTCTAAAGGTAAATATCACAGATCAACGAAAATACTTTTTCAAACGTAAAACTCACAGCTCAACGAAATGCTATTCTAAAGGTAAATATCACAGATCAACGAAAATGCTTTTTTCAAACGTAAAACTCACAGATTAACGAAAATGCTGTTTCAAACGCAAAACTCACAGATTTACGAAAATGCTGTTTTAAACGTAAAACTCACAGATCAACTAAATGCTATTCTAAAGGTAAAACTCAAAGCGTGACAAACTTTACGTACAAATATCGACTGATGATAATTCTATTTCAAACAAACTGAGTAAAATCTGAGAATAAACCAATGCGAGACAAAACAAATGGTACAGTATTTAAAATGTACGCGTGAAAATATTATTTCAAGCGTATATTGAGCAGACTGTCGAAAATATTGCGTCAGTCTTAATTCAGACAACTCAACGAAAATGATTGTTAAAACCAAATTGTGACAGACCATCAATATTCTGTTTTAAACTTACGAGTGACAGACCAGGGAAAATGCTGTTTCTGACGAAAATAACACAGACCGAGTCAAATGATATTTCAAACTTAACTTAGACAGTCCGATGAATATCCAATCGGAAACTAAAGCATGGCAAAACAAAAGATATGTTATCTTTTTTACTTTAAACCTGACAGACCAACGAAAATGCTATTTCAAACATATAACAGACAATTAAATATGTTATTGTTGCAAAATGAAAACAGACAAACCGATGACATTTTTGAAACGTGACAGACAAAAGAACGTGTTAATTCAAATCTAAACATAACTGACCAACGAAAATGCTATTTCAAACGCTAGAATACGTGAAGACGAAAAATTCTATTAAAAATCCAAGACTGACAGACCAACGGTAATGCTATTTCAAATCTTAGCATGGGAGAAGCCAAATGACTATATGTCAAAATTCAGCTTGACAGACTAACCAAACTACTATTTTTAGTCGTAGCATGAAAAAGGATAAGATATTTTAGTTCAAAACTAATGCTATTTTCGATTTGATTATGAGGTACCTACAGATGAAGAGGCCGTTTTGAGCTGCTTGTAGGCGTGTAAAAAGGCGGCGTGTCCATTCGATGTATGTATTTATTGAGGTGATCCCCATATCCAACTGAACACGTGACAGAGAGAGCGACGGATGTACTTAGACAAAGAAATTTATATGTCTTTAGTTAATACAAAATAGAAGAGCTAAAAATGGCGCGTAAAGCTGACCTCAATAAGGCGGGCGATGACGTGCTTCACGAAGCCTGTAATAAGCGTGGTTACATCTGAAGAGCGACTTGCGGGAGAAACAGGGAGAGAGAGAGACAGAAAAAGAGAAGGAGGAGGACAAAATGGATGATGAGAAAGGAGGTAGAACATACTGTGAAGAGATGGTTATATGTTAAAAGCAGCAAAAGAGGATGATCGTTCTTTTTCATGTAATGTTCTATTTGAAAAATCGCCGATTAATACATGGTTTCTTCTATTTATGGTGAATTTGAATCTAGGGTGATTTATACGCCTAATGGACACCATAAAACCCTTGCACTTATTATTTACGAAGTAATAGTTTTGCGAAGTATAATTAAGTGGACAACTAAGCGTATAGTCTTTGGAATTAAATACATAAATATTTTGTTGGGTGCGTGTTAGATACAGAATCTTCTGTATAAAATCAAGTTAAGTTAACAACTTGAATTTACATTACAAGTTAAGTTACAGTAACTGACGTGTTCAGGAAGTTATGTCAGTCATAACAAGTCAATAGAATGCGTAACGAATAAAATGTTGAAATAATTCCTGTCGTGTGTTCTTTTCTTATTGTGGTAACGCAAGCCGTCGTGTATTTGGGGTATTTTTCTTTCTCTTATAACGGGTGTTTTATGTTTTTTTTTTAAATGGTTACCACATATCAAGGCCCGAAGGCTTGAATGTGCGTAGTGTAGTCATTGGGAGAGTTGCGTAATAATGATCTGTAGAAGTAATTTGGTATAATTAATGTGTTATCCTCTGCAGATACAATTAAGAAGAGAATAAAATGCAAAAAGGGGAAAACATCCTCAAATTAAGAACAATATATATATATAATGCCGAGTATGGGGGTAAGAATATATATGAGCTTAAATATATTTGCTTGAATAAATACGGCGTTATATTGGGAAAACATTCACAAAAAGTTGCCCTCTCTGTTAAAAAAAGAAATCGTGTGAAAGGAAGTCAATAATTTTGAATCGACTATGAAATTAAACATTTGTTAGGGACAGTAGTGAATGTAATTCTGGGCATTTGGGTAGAAGCAACTGCACTGATAAATGAATTTAAGACGTTCTAAAATAATGTTAAATACTTAAGGAATGAGCTTAGAATAAGTAACACTCTCTGTTGCTTCCTGCTTCCTACACTCTGTGTAGCTTTTTTCATACGTTGTGGAATAAATAATTTACCTTCTAAGATGTGTAGATAAATATATTAAGTGTTATGAAATAATGCTTCTTAAAACAGAAGCGTGATAGTCACACCAAAACGGTAGTTCAAACTTAACTGCGATACACAAACGAACATTGTTTTACAGATTTAAAAGTAAGAATCATGTGAAAATGATATTTCAGAATTAAGCATGAAAAAGAAAAGAATGTCGTTTTTACCTCAGGTGACATACAATAAAAAACATCAACGTATAAAGTTATGTACGGTAAATCATCAAAGATATTCAACCATAAACCTCCCAAACCTACAAAAATATCTCTTAAAACTCAAGCCTAACCAACTTACTCATGTTGAATATTATTCTGGGCAAGATGCGGCATACTTAAGTGATCGCTCCGTACGTAGTGGGACGTTCGGTTAGGGTTAGGGTTAGGGTTAGTTTGAATAGGGAATTAAATGTTACAAGTTGGTAAGACTGAAAGAAAAATAAGTTCTCAACTCTAATTACGTTACCCCTTCACCATCCTAATATTATGAAAATAAAAATAAGAGCCTTTCTCCCTGGGTTGGACAATGAATGGGACTTAGGGAGGATAGCAGCGGCTTCTCATTTCAGTCATAGTAGGTTGATATTTTAAAGTAAGTTTTTAAAAAATAACAATAAAATCTTGAGCAGGGGCACGGATGAGGCTATCGGGTGTCATTTACCGATGTTAATTTAAAAATTCCCATAGGGTTACCGTCGTTGTCGGGAGAGACAATGGAAATAACGGAATAAATAAAATTACTATGTAAAAAGACTGAAGTTGATTATATGTGTAATTGAGAGAAAATTGAGATTCTTGAAGATGAAAAGGATAATTTTCTTTCTTTTATCAGACTCTACGAACTGTAAAATGGCATATTAAAAATGTTATTGTAAATGTTTAATTCTGAAGCAATGTATTTTTTTAAAAATTTCTGTTGTATTGTAACTATGGTGGAGGGGAGAGGGGATGAAATTGGATCCATCAATCACAGATATGTCGATTGCCTCTTTTCTAAAAATAAACCCATTATCCCACAATTTCAATGTTCGGTTGTGAGGAAGCAAATGGCTCTGCAGTTTAGACTTACGATTTGTAAGTCCGGTTGCAGAAATTACATGAGATCACTGTTCTTCTCTCTCTCTCTCTCTCTCTCTCTCTCTCTATCTATCTATCTATCTCCCTCTCTCCCTTCCTCCCTCTCTTTCTCTCTCTCCCTTCCTCCCTCTCATTCTGTGTGCGTGTGCATGGCTATGGCATTTCCATGTTTCATCTTGATGTAAATTGATGCTGTCATGAGATCTCAAGTAACTCAATAGACCAAGCTAACAAGCAGATTTTGTCAACAGGACCGACATGCATTTTCAAACCTAGAAAATATGGACAGCGTTATCATCGACATATTCCGGGCAGGAGCTGCTAAAACCAGCTTATCCCGCCTTGACAGAGTAAAAAATAGACTTCGTAGCCTAGTGGTAGATGCCCTTTTCTCTTGCCTATAACCTCTCTCCCACAGAAGGGACGTTGCGAGCCTGTCTTAGTTTTATCGTTATTTCCATGGGAAGTGCTCGTCTGAGCTCCAATCTCTTGTCCCCCTTCGCCAATCTTTCACGAAAAACACCCCTCTAGCTGAAACCACTGTCAGTAATTTTCCCCACTCTTTATGTGTGCCTAAATCAAAACGTAGATTCCATGAACAAAGCTTCTTTCTAAGAAGTGCACGCCTGTGGAACTCCGTTTGCCTGTTTCCCACCTGACTACAACCTGGATGTCTTCAAGTCCAACGTAAACAAATTCCTGATGAACTGCCCCCTTAAGTAAGCCACTTTATCAGATCTGCATTGCTAACGATTACTACGATATTGTCCCATTGATTACTGTACACGCAATAACCCTTATCCCCGAGTGCCCCCGGGCCTTGATAAATGGTGGCTTCCATATAAAAAAAAGGTACGTAAAACCACTGGAAAATGCTGAGTGAACACTTCGTTTCATTTTTTTTTTTTGTTATTTTTTTTTCGTGAAAACACAAAGCGTGCTGAAATAATAACATTATTAACCAGAAAGCCATTCTTAACACGGGAAATGATTTATTTTTAACTTTCACGTGAGATTAAGTAAGTATACTTTTTTTTTCTCGGAGAAAAATAAATAATTATTCTCAACTAATTTTGAAGATGTATTTGTATTGTTTGCACCCTTCGAACTACTATTCTCAACCTGAGTTTCATTTTCACAACGTTTCAGTCGAAATAAACCCTTGACCTTCTTCAGGCGCATCGTGTCAAACGCGGGAATGTTTCTCTCAAGCTCGGGAATGTTTCTGTTAAACTCTGGAATCTAGAAAGAAGTTCGAATGAAACACTTTATGTACTTCACGGATTAAATCAGTTTAAAATATCTACCAACAGGCAACAAAGTATATCTAATCGTAATTGTTGTTGTTCCAGGTTATACAACGTAACATTTAGTCCATATGCCACGGCTTCCTGTTAGTGGTCGTCAGGAGCTCATTACTCTCCACCTTTCTGGTTTATCCAGTCGAGAAATCGGCCGCAGTTTGAAATGTGATGAGAAAACGGCACGAAAGTCTGTAAAAAAGCACCTAAACACCGGCAGTGTTCGTGATGTCCCTAAATCTGGTCGTACTACAGTTACTTCTAACAGGGAAGACAATGCTATCAAGATCCGCAGCCTAAGAAACAGATTTTGCACGGCTCCCCAAATCCAACAACAGTTTAATCTTGTTAAAAAGTGCTCTCTTTTTACTGTCAAGGACAGATTGAGGACATTAGTTTGCGAGGATATGTTGCAAGACGCAAGCCAATGTTTCTGTAAAGAACAGAAAGCGCCGTCTGGACTTCTTCAGATGCAATGAAGACCATGACTCTTAATATTGGTCAAAAGTGCTTTTTAGCGATGAAAGCAAGTTCAATATGCTAGGCAGTGATGGTAAGCATTACGTCCGTCGAGGAAAGACTAAGAATTTAATTTCTTTTTGCCGCGTGTATATATACAGTCTTGGCCGTTTTTTAACCTTTAAAACTGTATAAAGTCTTATTTAACTTTTATATGTTTTTTTTTATCATTCGTTGGAAAACTATTAAGTCAGTAAGTCATTTAATCACCTGCAATCACTGCATCAACTTGCTTTCTCAAATTCACAATAGTCCTTGTGTTAATTTAAGGGACTACCAGTTTGAAACACAGTTCCGGGGATTTAAAAACGAAACAGTATATTAAATCATGGCTCCCCAGCAGAATTGATCAAACACCACAAACAAAAAATGTTCCAGATATTAGATCTAGTTACTCACTCATGATTAATTTGGCTAACCTATTCATGCTATAAAAAATGTCTTCCTTACCTGTGAGATTCGTCTCTGCTTCTAAATTGAAAATGGATATATTTTGTAAAATTTACTTGTGTAATTATTAATCCATTTTGCTACTTATCGCCTCTACTATATTTAGTACTTTATATATTTACATTCTTATTTATTTATCAAAAATATATAAAAGTTACAAATAAATAAATAAATATATATATATATATATATATATATATAAGTTTCGTGGTTAAATTTTAAATTCTGAAAAAACAACATATAGAGACATATATTCGATTTAATATATTCCTTTTCTCAAGCAATAAATTCTTGAATCGAATATATGTTTTTATATGTTTTTTTTTTCAGAATTTAAAATTCAACCACGAAACTTATATATTGCTCTATTCTTAAATATTGAGCTTTTCCTTTTTGGCTAGGATCTCCTTGAAAGTATTACTTCAATAATATCTATCAGGATTTTTCAACTGAAATCAGTATCTTATCTCGCTTATATATATATATATATATATATATATATATATATATATATATATATATATATATATATGCATGCATTATTTTTGTATAATAAATATTATTATACATTACTAATATAGTTTTGGATTTTCTTTGTTAATATATTCATATATATATATGATTCAAAAGCATAAGGATAACGAACAAATACTTTATTTAACTGTTTAAATATTTTAGTTTTATCCCCACGTTGCTTTATCATCCTTATTACTAAGTTAGAAACTGGCGGCATAAAATCTATTATCTATATTGCATATATTATATATATATATAGGTGGTTCAGAGACTAAGGAATAAGTGCGGAGAGTTGTATGTTTTGGTTTCTATTCTAGCCGATGGCACCCAAGTAATATATATATATATATATATATATATATATATATATATATATATATATACTTCATTTACTCACATAAAATTAATATACGAAAGTATAAATTTATGCGTAAACTTTAAGTATTTACTTTAAAAGTGCTCAATACGTAGGTAGAGCTAGTTAGTAAGTTATGCATAAGCCTGAAGAGTCCTAGAGTGTATGAAACGCGGAATATTCAGTGTAGCTTAACTACCATATATATTTCATAACTTACTATATATATATATATATATATATATATATACATATATATATATATATATATATATATATATATATATAGTTTTGATCTCACTGCCATTAGGTTCAATATAATAATCGATAGAGAATTGTCGCTATAATAATAAATACGCAATCTGTACGAATTAAGATATCATATTTAAGCTTATCTTACGACCGGGCAACGCCGGGCGGCATTCTAAAATGTATATAATGCTATACAAAAAAAAAAAAACATATTAAAAAAGAACAATATCGGAGCCAAGCAAACCGGAACCCTGAAACCTTAACTTCCATAACAATGAAAATGCGTTTATCTATATTTAATAAAGAGAAAAACTACAACAAGAGAAACACCATCAATGTGTCATTAATGTTGTGGTTTGTTTATTTCTTTTTTTTCTCTTCAATTATGGTCCATTGCAACATATTCAATGTTTCGCAACATGACACGGACACGCCCTAACCCAATGTCCGCAGTACATCGGGGAGGGGGTGATTCACCCAGATATATATTTTAGCCATAACAGATGGCAGGTAAACATGACGACATATCCACTCACTTTTCCGTACCTGTTATTGTGATTAATGGCTTTGTTCTCGTATATTTATTAGTGCTGACCTAATTGAATGTACGTGTTGAAAAAATTTTTAAAAATTGAACGTTTTTGTAGTCCATATTATTTATATACTAGCAGGGCTCCCGGCATTTCTCGGTCGTATTATACGCTAAAATATGATATTTTAATTAATGCAGATTATCGTATTTATTATTATATTATATTATATTGGATCCATTAAATAGAAATGATTTAAAAAGGTTTTTTTTTTTTTAATGACTCGTGCGCCACCACCGAGAATAGAAACCAAAAACTTTTAGTTTAAGATTTATCTTTTCCTCTGCCATAAATGACGGAGCTATGAAGACATGTTAGTTGCGAGCTAAAAATTAAAGCATGAACGAGTAGCTACTTCGTTATGCATGCATATTTGTAACGCTGGCCTTCGACCGACACCTGACAATTTTTTTTTTTAATTTACACATATTGTAGTACCGATTTTCGAGGCTAAAACACAAGTATAAAGTTAGCATGGGTTTAAATATCTTATGTATGAAGTATATTATCTGTAGACCAAAAACTCTAGAGGAGTTTGGTAGGCAAAATTTTGTAAACAGAAATATATATACGTTTATATAAATACACATGGAAAGAGTTTTGTGTTTACTATAACATTTGTAAGCAAATATTACGCAAGTATAAGTTAGGTAGAATATCTGCAAAATTTATAACTTAAAATATTGCAGCATTAAGAATTGATTATATAATGTTATGAATTGAATTTTTAAAAAAATCTTTATGCTGCTATATTTTAAGTTATAAATTTATTATATTTTTTACTAGAATCTTGTCCTTTTCTTTTCCAGTTTTAACAGCTAGTCCTTTACTTTTCCATGTTTAAGCTTAACCATATTACTTTTCATCCTCGCATTTTTCTATCGTAATCCATGATTTTTCCAGGTTTCCAATAAATCCACTCGTTCTCTGTTAAATCTCAGACTTATATTTCCACCATAAACACATACGTAATAACAATGTACGACACTCGTCTGCTTTCAATAAAATACCCCAATTATCTCTATTTCATGATTTCATTCTCTGTGTTTCATTTGTTCCTTCTCTTTTCGTGACAGCAGTGAATAAGTAGCAACAGTAGTCGATGAAGTGACGTGGTTGCTATGAAATCCAGTCATAAAAAAGGTCGCTCAATTTTTTTATACTTTTTTTACGCTTTTCAACACCAGAAAATTCATCATAACTTTTGTTTTACTGAACGAGAATTGGAAACAAATTATTTCACAATATAGCTGTTATAAAGGTTATCTATATAATAAAAGGTGTAATAATTGTTAAGAATTTAGTCAAAAACTGACTGAACGGCGAAGCTATAAAGCAGTTCTAAATGATTAAAACTGCCACTTAACCATATATTCAAATACAGTACTGTTTGAATTATATATATATATGCATATATATATAATATAAAACTGAATGTGTGTGTGTATGTGTGTGTGTGTGTGTGTGTGGTTACGAATAGGCTCCTATATAGTTGACTATTTTAAAAAACTGATTACATATAATGATAGAAGATGTATCGAGACACAGGAATGGATATGTTTGATCTGGCAGAACGGTGATTCATTAAAATTGTGGGGTCTGGTCCATAAAGTATGGAAATAAAAGTTTTAAAATAAAAAAAAAATGTTTACAAGTGTTTTTGATATAGATGTACATAATAATAATTTGATAAGTATGTTTTAACTTAAATAGGGATGGTATAATAAAATTGTGGGGTCTGCGTTCGCGCCTGGCCTCCATAGAATAGAAATACGCACAAACTGTAATAAAGACTTTTCATATCTATCTGCGTAAGTATACTTTGATAATTATGTTTTTGAACCCAGTCAACGACGGGTACTTTTGATAGTATATATATGTATGCATATATATATATATGTTAGAAATATTTCCCCAAAGGTTTAATATATTAAAATCTATTAATCAGGGGCAATGTACATATACCAATAAAAATTAAGCCCGGTAATATGATTCTTATTTTAAGCTACATGATTAAAATTTCTGTAATCAAGCATTCATATGTATTTCTATACGTCTGATGAGATGTCAACCTTGAAGATTTTTTAGCAATATCAAGTTTCAAATTCTCTAGTTGATGTCGAAACAATGTTTATCAGTAGAAAAATACAAAATATGACGTAATATTTTTTCATTGCTGTTTTGGTTTTTGTATATATATATACACACATAATATATATATGTATACACACACATATATACACATAATATATATATATATATATATATATATACTTTCTTACTAGTGAATCCATGCCTCAATGATTCTTTTATTCCTCTTTATATTATTTCTTTCCCCTACCTTTTCTTAGTCATAATTGCTATCTTCTCCATTTTTTTCTCTCCATCTTTCATATATTTGCTCTTTCTCTCCTTCCGTCACTCCTCTGTGAACTACGCCTTTCTCGTAATCTTCGGTTTATTGTTTTCAATTTCGCAAATACGAAATCCGTCATATCTCGAACTGAGAAGCCATTTTTGTTTTTCCTGCTCATCTTTTGTCCGGCTTCAATTTTGTAAACGTACTTTCTTTCGCCGAAAAAAAAAATAAATGAAAATAAAAACACAATTATTGACCAGCACGGATAACACACTTTTGCGGTTATTCTACATTAAATGTAAGGGTTTCAACCTGCGTTCAAAATTAAGTATCTCTTTTTAATCTGCGATATTTTAGCGAGTTCCTGATCACGAAAGCACTCTAAATGCCGCAAACGGGATAATCTGGAAATAAATTTTCTGTTATGGTAATAATAAAGAATTGACCAATGTTTGTTTATCTACGGCTTTTTTCTAATACACACACACACACACGGCTTTTTTCTAACACAAACACACACACACACATCTATCTATCTATCTATCTATATATATATATATATATATCATCGTATAACGATTAGATCACTCTCTGACTGACGTAAATGAACATTTAAAATTAAAATGTTGAAAATTCGACGTTATTTAACGCGGTCAATGGTAGCCGAATGGATTAGGTCTTCGCTAATCGAGCCAGAGATGTCTCGTGATGCGGGGTTCGAATCGTTCGACTGGTATTAATCGTGACACCCTGCACTGAAGATTCCCGAAAGGATGAAACACTAGTGTCTGTAGGTATTTAATTATTATAGTAAAAAATAATTATATATATATATATATATATATGTATATATATATATATATATATATATATAGTAAGTTATGTATATGGCGATTAAGCTACACTGAATATTCCGCGTTTCATCCACTCTAGGACTCTTCAGGCTTATGCGTGAATTCTGTGGTTGTTTGAAAAAACGACAAACAACCACAGAATTCGCGCATAAGCCTGAAGAGTCCTAGAGTGAATGAAACGCGGAATACTCCGTGTAGCTTAATCGCCACACACACACCCACACACACATATATATATATATATATATATATATATATATATATATATATATATGTATATATATACTAGCTCTTCCTACGTATTGAGCACTTTTGAAGTAAATACTTAAAGTTTACGTATAAATCTATACTTCCGTATATTAATTTTATGTGTGTAAATCTAGTAGTTATATACATTTAATACCGGGTAACACTGGATACATCTGCGAGTATATATATATATATATATATATATATATATATATATATATATATATATTAAGTAATGTGATTTATAATTTAAAAATTTTAAAAAAATCAGTTTCATAAGAAGGAATAACAACAGAATCAATTGATTGTGTTGTTGTTCCTTCTTATGAAACTGATTTTTAATTTAATTAAAATTTGATTTTTAAATTTAAAAAATGTTTTTAAATTTTTTAAATTATAAATCACATTACTTAATATTGAATTAGCTCTAGGACATTTAACTATCGAGCTTATTATATATCTAAATTACAACGAGCACTTTATATTTCCTGTATTTTAATTAAACTAGTAATTTCACTGTTACATTAAAATACACTTAGCTCTTTAGACTATTGTTCTAATCTCCTTTAAATTATATATATATATATATATATATATATATATATATATATATATATATATATATATATATATATATACTCGCAGATGTATTCAGTGTTACCCGGTATTAAATTTAAGATTAAACTCAATTAAAAATATGAAGTAAAAATAAAAACGAAAAGGATGAGACGTGTGCATGCGAGTATGTTTTTTTTAATTTCTAAACAGTTCCCTATTTGTAAAAAAAAATCATACTTAGGCTGAAATCTAAACCAAAATATAACGACAGTGATTCAAGTACGATATCCGTAAGGCGAGCTTAACACGTCTTTCAAAAATGTTTTCAAACCTACTATTTCTTGACATAATGTGAATGATTCACGCATGCGCGGTCGTGAAACAATTGACAAAAAGATGACCTTCAAGTACCAATTTTTCCAGTTCGCCCACTTAGCAACCCCTTTTTTTCATGAATGAAAACAGATTAAAACGCTTTTCGCATATCTGAATAACCTATCTACCCTTTTCTCTTTCCTGCAACGTCTATCGCACAGAAGAGACGTTGCGAGCAATTCTTTGTATTACCGTTATTTCCATGGGAAGTGCTCGTCTGAGCTCCAATCTCTGGTCCCCCCTCGCCAATCTTTCATGAAAAACACCCGTCTAGCTGAAACCACTGTCAATAATTTTCCCCACTCTTTATCTGTGCCTAAATCAAAACATAGATTCCATGAACAAAGCTTCTTTCTTAGAAGTGCACACCTGTGGAACTCTCTTCCGTTTGCCTGTTTCTCACCTGACTACAACCTAGAAGTCAAAAAAGTCCAACATAAACAAATTCCTGATACCCCCCTAAGTAAGGCACTCTATCAAACCTCCATTACTAACGATTACTACGATATTATCCCATTGATTACTGTACACGCAATAACCGTTATCCACGAGTGGCCTCCGGGCCTTGATAAGTGGTGACTATCATGTAGAAAAAAACGTTCACTTTTGTGGATCAAAAATTCGTTGAGTATATAGGTTGAGAATTGTCCTCACACACACATACGCATTAACACTCTTATAGGTATACTAGATATACCGGGCGGTGCCCGATATTAACCTGACTTTAAATTCCTGTAAAATAAATAAATAAATAAATAACGGAAAGAAATTGAGACATGTGCATGCGAGTATTACGTTTTTTCGTAACAGTGCATTTCTTGTATGTAAAAAAAAAATATTCCAGCTGAGATCGAAACCAGATCTAAAGAATGACTATCAATCGGCCAGCGTGGCATGCTCTGTAAAAAAGTGTTATATTAAACATAAAGTCTCTGTAATGTTGACCATTCACGCATGCGCAAGCGTGAAACAGTTAGCAAATGGAGTAAAGTCCGACGAATCCCTCGCACCAATTTTTCAATTTTGATCCCTTTATTCAGATGAATACAGATTTAAAAGTTTTCCACATATCTGAATACACTATATACCAAATTTCAAGTCTGTAGATAAAAAATTTCGTTGAACTATATAGGTTGAGAATTTCCTCACACATAGATTCTCACTTTTATAAAATACTAGCGAGGGGTACCCGGCGTTGCCCGGGTGTTTTTAGGTATGAATAAGCGAAGTAAAAAAAAAAAAAAAGCAGGAAAACAAACGTTACGTGTAAAATGGCTTAAATAATACAGGGTTCAATATTTAAATATAAAAAATCGAAAAAAAAACATCTCACACCACGATTCGAACCCAAAACGCCTAGATAATGAACCAAGGCCTTAACAACCTGGACTAAACCGACGCATCTGAAATTTGTTCACTTTTTCAACTATTTAAAGTAAATCAGGTCACGACGTCATGACGTCATCTGACGCATGCGTTGTTGACCCCCCCCCTGTCGAAAATTGTCGATTTCGGGGTGAAAAAGTTAACGTTTTTCTTTCTATCTCTCTGTTTGCGTCTCTCTCTCTCTCTCTCTCTCTCTCTCTCTCTCTCTCTCTCTCTCCCTGTTTGCGTCTCTCTCTCTCACTTCGACTGTTACTAAAAAAAGAAAATGGCGTCTAACTGTTTTTTTTTGTAAAAACTTCGATCGTTGATATTTTTTGTAAGCGTATTTTTTTTTTACTTCACATTTTTGGCTTGTTATTTTTCGTTTAACTATCGTATCTAAGTATTTTTAATGTGCTAATAACTTTGGTAACGTTGTCATAGCGTAGAAATTCATAGTTTAGCTTGTGTGAGGGTTAATTTACCGATAACAACAATTTTTAAATTCAGACTGCCATTAGAGCTTGATGACGTCAAGATCACGTGACATGACTCAGCGGGTTTGAAATACAAGTTGACCCAAAGTAAACGGCCCCGTGTATACTTTATGTAGAAGAGTTGGCGCCCGTATTTTTGGGGCTGTTATAAATCGATTTAAAAATATGTAATGTTTAACATTAAAATGTCACTTTTTTGCCCCCCCCCTGCAGAAATCGATCAGTTGACGCACTTCTGATAGTCACTTTGGGCCAATTTTTCGATATTTGTCGTCCGGAAGGTGGGGCTTTCATATGAGACCAAGTCTGTGAATTTTTGTTGTGTCAGTTAAAAGTTTTAGCAGACACACAAACATACATACATACATACATTTTCGCTAGCGGGGGGTACCCGGCGTTCCCCGGGTGTTTGTAGGGGTGTGTGGTGTTAAATAAAAAAGAAGCCTGGGGAGGGGGATAGGATCGAAGCCGAACCCCTGAGGCAAAGTTTGAAAATAAAATCGGCCAGCCAGAAGTGAAAGATGTTTGAAAGTCGTCGAGCGTTACGACGACGACGATGACAATGTAAGCATTGTTATAAGCGAAGTAAGAAAAAGAAAACAACGTTTTAATTAAGCGGGGGGGGGTAAACACAAAAATAACGTAAGGCAAACGAACGATTAAAACAGAAAAATGAACGAACGTTACGTGAAAAATGGCTTAAATAATACAGGGTTCAATATTTAAATTAAAAATTCGAAAAAAAACAAAACATCTCACACCACGATTCGAACCCAAAACGTTTAGATAATGAACCGAGGCGTTAACTACCTGAGCTAAAGCGACGTCTTTAAAGTTTGTTCGGTTTATCAACTATTTAAAGTAAATCAGGTCATGATGTCATCTGACGCATGCGTTGTTGACCCTCCCCCTATCGAAAATTGTCGATTTCGTGGTGAAAAAGTTAACGTTTTTCTCGTTTTCTGTCTAGACATCTCTCTCTATTTCTCTCTGTTTGCGTCTCTCTCTCACTCTCTCTCTCTCTCTCTCTCTCTCACTTCGTCTGCCTTACTCTAAAGACTTGAAAATGGCGTCTGGCTGTTTTTATTTTAAAATAAAAAAAACCTTCGATCGTTAATATTTTTTGTAAGCGTATTTTTTTTTCCTTCACATGTTTGGCGTGGCTTTATTTTTCGTTTAACTATCGTATCTACCTATTTTGAATGTGGTAATAACTTTGGTAACGTTGCCATAGCGTAGAAGTTCATAGTTTAGCTTTAATTAATTTTTTTTTACCGATAACAACATTTTGAAATTGTAAATTCAGACCGCCATTAGAGGTTGCTGACGTCAAGATCACGTGACATGACTCAGCGGGTTTTAAATACAAGTTGACCCAAAATAAACGGCCGCGTGTATACTTGATATAGAAGAGTTGGCGGCCGTATTTTTTTGGGCAGTTATAAATCGATTTAAAAATATGTAATGTTTAACATTAAAATGTCACTTTTTGCCCCCCCTGCAGAAAATCGATCAGTTGACGCACTTCTGATGGTCACTTTGGGTCGATTTTTCGATATTTGTCGTCCGGACAGTGGGGCTTTCATATGAGATCAAGTTTGTGAATTTTTGTTCTGTCTGTCGAAAGTTTGTAGCAGACACACAAACATACATACATACACACAAACAAACATACACACATTTTCGCTTTTATATATATATATAGATAAGATAAGACAGACTAGAGGATGTACCTGGCGTTGTCCGGTAATAAATGTAACAATAAATTCCTTGAATGAAGTAAAAAATAACGTCAGAAAATTGAAAAACGATTGTGTTGTTTGTTTCTAAACAGTTCACTTTTGGTAAGTAAAAAAAAAAGATAGCTCGAGGTGAGATCGATTACACAAACTTAAGATACCGAGCCAAGTACGATAATTATTAGGATAGCTTTACACAAGGTTTAAAACGTGTTTTCAAACCTACTTATTTGTAACATAATGTGAGCAATTCGCGCATGCGCAGTCGTGAAACAGTTGACAAACAGATAAAAATCCGATGACCCCCCTCAAGTAACATTTATTTCAATTTTAACCCTTTTAGCAACACTTTCTTCTGGATGACAACCCATTAAAAAGTTGTTCAGGTGCCTTAATACTCTATATACAAAATTTAAAGTCTGTAGATATAAAAATATATATGTATTTTAAAAAAAGGAAATAAAAATGTAAATATTCTGAGGCATGTTCATTCGAGTATTTTATTTTTTCTAAGCAGCTCATTTCTTTTTAGTACAAAAAAAAAATGAATACTAATCTGAAATCGAACCAACACTTACCAGCAGTAAGTCAAGTATGATAACTATTAGGCCATCTTTACACAATTTTTAAAAGATGTTTTCAAACCTACTTATACTTAACATAAGTAATCTGTCACGTGAATGATTCACACATGCGCATTCCTGAAACAGTTGACAAAAAATATAAATCCAATGACCTAATTATTTTTAGTTTTGGCCTCTTAGTAGCCCCCTTTTCACCATGAAAAACAATTAAAAAGTGTTCCACTAGTCTGACTACCCTATATACCAAATGTCATGTTTGTAGATGAACACATCTTTAAGAATATAGGTTGAGAAGTGTCCTAACACACAGTCTCACTTTATATATACATGTGTGTGTTCGTATGTGTGTATTGTGTGTGTGCGTGTGTGTGTGTGTGTGTGTGTGCGTGCGTGCGTGCGTGTGTGTGTGTGTGTTTGTGTGTGTGTGTGTGTGTGTGTGCGTGCGTGCGTGCGTGTGTGTGTGTGTGTGTGTGTGTGTGTGTGTGTGTGTGTGTGTGTGTGTGTGTGGAAAGAGAGAGAAAAGGTTGGTATTTTGAAAGTTTTTCTAACCCTTAAAATTGTATTAAAATTAAACATGTATTGACAACTTATTAACTTGTATACCAATTAATCGTTCGCATTAGTTAACTTCCAAAATTTAGCGCTAGTCATAATATTATTTATTTACAGAGAAAACTGTTTTATTTATTTTTCTTTTAATAGAGCAATATTCTATATCACAGCTTCGCTAACATCAACTCCCCTAAACAAACAAGTATATAAATGTTCTGTGATTTTTGTTCCAGATTCATTATTTGGCTTACATATTGATGTTATTTAAAGATACTCTCACCTGTGTTCTTTGTTTGTGCGGAAGAAAAAAAGTGCTTACTATTTACAAAACTGTTATATATGTATAGCGTTGTAATGAATCCCTAACAGAATTCATTATCTCCACACTTTCCGTTATTTATAATTCATGCAGTTACATACTTATTCACCAATAATATCTTTATATGCATTATAGTTTAATTAAAAAATAAAATATACTAGCAGTCGAGCCAGCCTTTGCTTGGGACCTATGTACTGTTCATAATTTATGTGCATATGTATATATGTCTTTAAAAGTGTGACTCATGTCCAGGTAAACTACATCTAAAATTTGCAGTGTTTAAATCCAAAATTGGTGGAGGAGTTTGATAGTGTCTGCAAAGGTGACCTCTTTCAACTTTGACCTCTTGCCAGCCAAATTTTCGCTCAAAATCTGATTAAAAGTGTTGTTACATGTCTTTTTTTACACAGGCATCACCACATTATCAAGGCCAAGAGGCCACTCAATGATAAGGGTTAAAGAGTGTACAGTAGAAATTTGAAAAATATAGTAATCATTAGTAATGAAAATTCGGCAAATTTGTTAACTCATATAGAACGGCTCATCAAGAACTTATTTACGTTAGACTTGAAGACAACCATATTGTACTCAGCCGGAAAGCAGGAAAACGGAAGACAATTCCACAGCTTTGTTCATGGAATCTACGTTTAGGTTTAGGCACAGATAAAGAGTTGGGGGGGGAATTATTGATAGTGTTTTCAGCTAGATCAGTGTTTCTTGTGAAAGTTTGGCGAGGGGGGACCATAGACTGAAGCTCAGTCAAACACTTTCCATGGAAATAACGATACATCAGAGACAAGCTCGCAACAACCTTAATACCCTTTATGTAAAATTTCAAATGTTTAGACCCAAAATTGGCTGAATACTTTACTAGAGACCACAAAGGTAAAATCTTTTGAACTTGGACCCCTTGGAAGCCAAATATTCGGCAAAAACCGGATTGAAAAAGCTTGCTCTATATCTGAATACACTTTAGGTAAAATTTCAATTGTAAGGACAAAAAATTGGCTGAGTAATTTGGTAGAAACCCTACAGGTCAATTTTTTTTTAACATTAACCCCAATTTTGACCCCTGAACATTTATTGTATTGGGTTCAAATAAAATTAAATAGTATAATACATGTCCAAGTAACCTACATCTAAAGTTTCAAGTATTTAGACCCAAAATTGGCGAAAAAGTTTGATAGAGTTTTCAAAGGTCAAATCGTTGAACTTTGACTCGTTGACAGCCAAATCTCTGGCCGAAAACCAATTAAAAAGATTTTCCCAAATCCCAATGACTTATGTCAAATCTCGAGTCTGCAGACTGAAAATAGACCAAGGAGTTTGTGAGTGAAATGTACACACACAGGCATACACACAAAGACAATTTAACTTCTGTATATATATATATATATATATATATATATATATATATATATATATATATATATATATGATTTTCAGAATGTGAGAGATTGTATAATAAATTCCACAGCCAAACAACGTCGCAGCAGATGTGTCTAACTGATGAGCCCAAATGAAGGCGAAACTCGAGTCTTCGACTTCCGGTTCGTTGACTGTCATGGCTCTTGTTGCTGCGACGTTGTTTGGCTGTGGAATTTATTATATATATATATATATATATATATATATATATATATATATATATATATATACTCATGGCTAAATTTAATATTGAAATGCTCATATCTTTAATTCTATAGAGTAAAACCACCTGAACATTTGTAGACATTTTGAAGATTATATGATCAAAATTTCATCATAATTGGAAAAAAGAACCTATATTTTGAAACCAATAAAATATATTTAAGTTTTGCTATTTCTGGTGTCTTTTCTGTGGTTTGCCAGGCCAAAAATCATATTATTTAGTAATTAATTGTTATTTGATGACAGAAAATAAAAATCCAGACTGACATTGTTCGATAACATGATTAAATATAATAGCGTAATATATATATATATATATATATATATATATATATATATATATAACTACTTCATTTACTCACATAAATTTAATATACGAAAGTATAGATTTATGCGTAAACTTTAAGTATTTACTTCAAAAGTGCTCAATACGTAGGTAGAGCTAGTTAGTAATTTATAAAATATATATGGCGATTAAGCTACACTGAATATTCTACGTTTCATCCACTATAGGATTCGTCAGGCTTATGCGTGAATTTTGTGGTTGCTTCTTGTTTTTATATATGTTGAGGATTTCTAGTTAGCCAATCAGCTTTCTAGTATCCACCGCGCCCCCTCCTATCAGCCAATGGGCATGCATTTTATCGAACAAAGGATCTGTTTTAGAACTAGGTTAGTGGTTTAAGGTAGATCTTTTCCTTCCTTTTTTTTAAGTATATATATAAATATACCTATGTGTACACACATACATGCTCATATATATATATATACATATATATATACATATATATGTGATCGTTTATGCATATTCATGTTTATTTAATTTATTTATTTGTTTGTTTTCTATTGTTATTGTTAGTTTTAAAGCTATTTTGTATCGCTATCCTAGAGTAAGTTTTATTTTGTGAACACAGTTGTTTGCTATTTCTCGTCTACAGTTTAATAGATTTTGAGGTTCTTTAAAGTACAGGATAGCAAATTTTTCATGGAGGCATAATTTACATGGGTCGTCTTAATGTCTGCACGTGGTAGCGTGTCTCATTATTTTCCATTCGACTACCGGCGAATGTCTGCTTTCTTTGAGTTCCCAGTATTTATTCGCTAGTGTTGTTTTTATACGGTGTTGTTTACCGTATAAAAACAACACTAGCGTATACTGAAAATTGACAGAGGACATGGATAGGGAAATGTACACACACAGACACACACAGAGGCAATGTTACTTTATATATATATATATATATATATATATATATATATATATATATATATATATATATATTATATATATAATATATTGGAAACCACTAACATAGGGGGTATGTTTCAAATATCCCACAAATATAAGTCTCCTAAATTGTCTCCTCAAATTTTCAATTTGTAAACCAATATAGACTGCTTTATATTAAGAGTATAATATTTTAAGAGCATATTATTCGACATGCGAATTGAAATACGAGTTTATTTGTGTTTTACACGATTTCTTATTCTGAGAAAAATATTAGTAATTACAAACGCAGCATTTTTTTTTCTTTTTTTTAAATATACATAAACAACTATTTTGAAAAGTTTATTATATTAATTGCGGTCTATACTATATATTAATAATGTCTTCCAAGAATTGGAATATAAAATTGAAAAATTAATCGACAAAAGATGTCGATTGTGCAAGAAGAAAATATAAACGTGTCAAATTAAAATTGTTAGGTGAAGCGATAATTACTTTTTTGACATGTGGTTGAAATTATTTCATAAACAATTTATAATAACGAGGGATATTTAATATGCGAAACGTTTTTGCTATTAATTTATTTTAAAAAAATCTATATTATATTTTCATTAGTCTGTTTGTCGGTTTGATTGTTCGTCTGTCTGTTTGTCAGTCTATTCCCCAATTTCTTGGCAATTACTGGTTCGATCTGGCTGAAATTTTGTACCAACCTTTATTATGATGAGATGCATATTGTTATAGTCAATTAATGTAGAATTAAAGATTAACAAGGATTATTAGAGATTAGCATTTATGTAAACATTAACACAATTTTAAGCATATTTAACAATCGATTTGATGTCTTAATCAATAGGCTATAATGTTTGCGCATCTTAACGAGCTAAAAGTCCAATGAAATATATTAATAATCATTATTGTAGAGATTCTAATTCAATAACAATATATACGTATACACACACATACTCACACACATATATATGCGTGTGTGTACGTATATATATATATATATATATATATATAGTAAGTCATTAAATATATATGGTGATTAAGCTACACTGAATATTCCGCGTTTCATCCACTCTAGGATGCTTCAGGCTTATGCGTGAATTTTGTGGTTGTCTGTCGTTTTTAGTGTAGCTTAATTGACATATATATTTTATAACTTACTTACTAGCTCTACCTACGTATTGAGCACTTTTGAAGTAAATACTTAAAGTTTACGCATAAATTTATACTTTCGTATATTAATTTTATGTGTAAATGAAGTCGTTATATATATATATATATATATATATATATATATATATATATATATATATATATATATATATTGTTGGGACGATTAATCAGACTTCTTGAACATTTTTTCTTTATTATTAATAGATTTTTCACAAAATGATAATATTAATGACCTTTTCTTCCGTGAGGTAATGTAATTCATAGTCGAAATCATCTCTCTTCCCGGCCTTCGGACTAAGATCAAAGTGTAGTATCTGTTCTGATGCTACACTTGTGTTAATTTGTCCTGAATCAATGGAGCGGAAATCCTTCTATACTAAAACATTTTTTTTTAATTTTGCCTACTTCCAGAGTGTCCCTTTCTGGAGGACTGGTTTCCACCTCCACGACCTTTAAAACGGCCTTGTGTCACATTTTGCTTTTGTGGGGAAGCAAATAAAAATTTCTTCATTTAAATCTCACATTCTTTTCCAATGACTTCCTTTCGCGCCGGTTTCCTATAACTATTGCGTGCATGTAACTTAGTGTTTCCCCCCCCTTATTGATACGATCACTGTTTTTTCCATGTCTTATACTCGTGGCATTTACTTTATGTACAACCAATACCACAGGTCGCTTCCTTTATGCGAGTCAAACACGATAGACACACGACGCGGGCACTTATCGTTAAATACGCCTATTAGAGGAGCCCATTCTAATTCACAAAAGAGACCACAACAATGACCCCCCAGTGATTACCGCTTAAGTAAGAGAGTGAGGCATAATAAAATATTAAATTAAAAATTAAGACTCTCGGCCTCCTTCGCTAATCTATTCGGCTGTTTTATCCGCGTTTTCCTTTGCGTCTTTTCTTTTTTTTTTTTTTTTTGCGTTTTCGTGAGTCCCGTGGGCTTGAGGACAAAGGGGTAATGTTATGGCGGCTCAGCAAGGTTCACTGACAAACACCGTGTTGCCTCTCTCTATTCACGGCTCTATTGTGCATGTGCCCTGGGATTGAAGAAAGGGTTTATGGAAAAGGGGCTGGGGAAATTGTGACATGTCTGTCGTAGATGAGTGGTTGGGTTGGGGAGGGGGGGCAGGAATGAAAGGGAGAGTAAAGGACATGGATTAAAAAAAACGCAAGAGTCGAGAGCTAAACGCAGAAACATGCAAAAGCGAAAAGAATACTAAATAAAGATTGAAGAATTACATAGAAAATAATATAGAGGGAAAGAAGTCAATGATGGAAGAAAAAACACTTAATAATAAAACTAAGGAGACACTAAATAAAAAAAGGATTATAAGAAAATAACTAAGAAATAACGAATATATGAAAGAGTGAGCTGGCGTTATATATATATATATATATATATATATATATATATATATATATATATATATATATATATACCCGTTCACATACACCTTTTTACAATGAAGCTAGAACCCAGAATTAGACAGAATCGAGCAATTGCATCGACAACGGACAACGCCAGACCCAAAGTGGTTTTCGATGTACTGCATCTCATCAGTGACGTGCTCCGACATAGGCGCGAACCCATGTCGTCGCACTCACGAAATGTGCAATACTGACGACCTAACTCTATGGACCACGGCGCAATCTATTGGCCATGCCTCGATTTTTAAATTCCCATATTTTTATCCAGTCCTACGTTCTACGATGTGACAAGCAATGCGTCATATACAACCCAGATAGTTACTGCTGGTATGCAGGCGGCAGATATCCATCTACACATTAACTGAAATTAGCCGACTCCTCAGACACGATTTCGGAACACCCTTATTTGTTGAGGGACATCACGTCCCTACGAAGGATCCCCGCGTTTTCTACACATATTAGACATTAAGAGGAGATTATAGGTTTATATGAATACCCGTTCACATACGGTTTCTCTGTACAGGGGTTTGTCAGAACAATCTGGCATGAGGATACTTTTTTCTGTTTGTGCCTGTGTGTGTATATTTCAGTACCAAATTACTCTGTCAATTTTTGTCTACAGACTCGAGATTTGACAAAAAAGGTATTGAGATTTGGAAAAATGTTTTTGATCGGTTTCCATCCAGAAATTTAGCTGGTAAGGGCCCAAAGTTCAACTAGTGTACCTTGAACAAATACAAAAAATTAAAAAAAAACACTCATTGAACAAAAAAGAACAAAACGAATATGAAAACGAAAGAGATAATGAAAAAATGAAAAAGAAAAAGAGGAACAATGAACGAAAGAATAAGCGAAGAAATAAATAAAAAAGGAGTGAATAAAAAGAAAAAAAAATGGAAAGTGGGGAGAAATAAAAAGCAACAGAATTAAAAAACGAATGAAATAAATGAAGCAGGAAAGAAATAACAAAAGAAAAACAGAATAAAGAATCATAGAATGAAAAAATGAAACAGATTTATACAACAATGAAAGTGAGAATGCGTCTGAGGACACTTCTCAACCTATGGACTCAACGAATTCTTGACTACAAACCTGAAATTTGATGTATAGGATATTTGTACAAAAAAATTAAATCCATTTTCATCCGGAAAAAAACGGAATGCTGTTGCGTAGAATTTAAAAATTGGTACGTGGGAGTCATCGAATTTTTATCTGTTTGCTAATCGTTTCATCAATACGCATGCGTGAATAGTTGACATTACAGATTACTTACGTTTAAATAAGTAGATTTGAAAACATTTTTAAAGATCGGATCACGCTGTTCTAATGGGTATCGTACTTGACGCATAGTCTTTAGGTCTTGGTTTCGATTTCAGCTTGAGTATTTTTCTTTTTTTCACTTACAAGGAATGAATGGTTTAGTAAAAAAATATATAATACTCGTATGCACATGTTCCAGTTTCTGTATTAATTAAAATAAAATATTGGTACGTATTTTACGACCGGGCAACGCCGAGGGGCCACCTAGTAAGAAATAAAATTATATACCCTACTATGGGGTAATTGCGTCCAGTTCGGGGTAATTTTGCAAACTAGCTAAAAGTGCTCTTTTGGCAACCACGTATATAAAGAGCACTTTTTTTAGTTGGCGCAATTACCCACGGATTTGGCGTAATTACCCCAAAGTACGGTATATATATTTTTTCTAATACATATATATATATATATGAAAACATAAAATCATAGAATTGTCTTCTCATTAACGAAACGGCTATAATGAAGAGATCCAAGATTAAACAAACAAGATTTATATAACAGAAAAAATGTGAATTTCAATAAAATAGATACATTGAGTTTTACTCGAAATTATATATATATATATATATATATATATATAAATATATATATATATATATATATATATATATATATACGTTTTATTTTTTATTACCGTATCTTTCTGTTAAGTTAAATTATTGTTTCGGCTACTCCTTAAACACACAAGATTTATATAAAAGAAAAAATGTAAGTCTGTGAATTTGAAACCTAGTCAATTATAAGTGTTAAATAAATTACGACTGAAAAAGTAGCAATATTTCATCCTTTGTCAGAAACATCGTCCATGGAATATAAGGACCAATTTTTACGTCATTTTTTAAAGGAATTTAACGTTAAGTTTAATACCGGGAAATGCCAGGTACATCTTCTATTATATATATATATATATATATATGTATATATATATATATATATATATATATATATATATATGTACGTGTGTATGTATGTATGTATGCACGCATATATATATATATATATATATATATATATATATATATATATATATATATATATACTTATTTTTGAAATATTGTTAGTTTCAATGTATACCGAAACAATAATGTAACTTAACAGAAAGATACGGTAATAAAAAATAAAACGCATATTTGCTCTACAACAGTATTTAGCACTTTCTTCCGTTTTATTAATTACCATCTCCACTATATATATATATATATATATATATATATATATATATATATATATATATATATATATATATATATATATATATATATATAATGCACTAGAATATGTACCTGGCATTTCCCGGTATTAAACGTAACGTTAAATTCCTTTAAAAAATGAAGTAAAAATTTGTTCTCATATTCCAAAATTTCGTACTCTATATGCTCTGCCCCTATAAAATACATAGATTGAGCTTTACTCGAAATTAATGGTGATTCAGTTTTTACTATAACAGTCTCAACCCGTTTAATTAAAACGGTATACATTGAAATTAACAATATTTCTAAAATAAGTATATATATTTATATATATATACACACATATATATATATATATATATATATATATATATAGAAGATATTGCCCTATATTAAACTTAACGTTAAATTCCTTTAAAAAATGACGTAAAAATTGGTCCTCATATTCCATGAGCGATGTTTCTGACAAAGGAGGAAGTATTGCTACTTTTTCAGTCGTAATTTATCTAGCACTTATAATTGACTAGTTTTCAACCTTTAAGTAGTGTTTTCTTTATTTTACTAATTTCCATAAACCGTTTCTATGTCTTTTTTGATGAATATCCATAAACATTACATATATATTAGGCAAATATCTCATTGGATGATGGATGAGTCTCTTAACCGTCTGATGTTGGAAAGGATAACATTATTTCATGCGGAGTGTCTTGAGCAAAAAAAAACGCTCCATACTTTAGAACACATACAGCATGCTGTGTTATCAAATGGTCACCAACTTTATTACTGACTTGTTTCAACGTTGCTTAACTTCGGTGATCTAACAAAGAACCGGTATGTCTAGGGGAATATGCTGTGCATGTATCATTATCAAATTACTGTTACAAAATAATTTACGGTCTGTGAGGATGACTAAATAGAGCACTTTAAATAGTGATAATTTAACAATTTTACAAAATGGCGCTTATAGAGTTTGGCATTCGATATCTTCAACCCCATCATCGGATCTGCTTACCCATCCAACGATTCCTACCCCTTGTCTTTTCTCTTGCTGTGTTTACGGAATAAAGCCCATCAGATTAACTGTAAGCCCAATTCAAACAAAGGTAGTGAACTCAACCAATTGTACTCAATTTAACATGACAGCGTTTTGGCGGGAGAAAAAAAGCCGTTCCCAAGTCGAGGCTCAACGCTAATCCTTTAAAGGCAATTTGGCGGGAAACACACAGCATGTTCAGTTTCCATTTCCGTTAATCGTGAAACGCGATGATTTTTTTTTTTTTAAAGACGATTGGGGAACGTTCTCTGTTTAGTAAACAAAGAACAACGCTGCATGCTTGGACGCTAAGGCTTCTCTATTTGTATTGAGAGTGGACAAAGATTCTCATAGCTTTCCGGTAGAACACTGGTGTAGGAACCGGATGGCATTGGTCACTTCGTAGGAAATTGCAAGGACAGAGGAAAAAATTACAAGTAGAGGGAAAAAAGAGAAAATTAAGCGTTCATAAGATACACACATATTCACATGCTCATCTACGCGAAATCATTTTAAATGGATTGTTTAAGGTATTGTTCAATTAAAGAAGAGATTCTTACCAAGAACAGTTTTTTATATTATTTTAGCCAACTTTATATATATATATATATATATATATATATATATATATATATATATATACAGAGTTGGCTATAATAATATAAAAAAATATATATATACATACATATATATATATATATATATATTAATACGATAACGTGTGTGTTCTTTTGTGTGTCACGCTTACGTTAGGGTCGTTTAATTGTTATCTTCTTCTACTTCTTGGCGTAAATAATATTACCAAGAACTCTTCATAAGTTTTGGTTTCGGTTTTGACTGTAGTTGATGGTATGGTACTTAAGTCATCTATTTTTTTTATAAATAATTTTATCAACTTCATAAGTTTTGGTTTGGATTTTGATTATGGCTGAAGGAATTCGATTTATATATATATATATATATATATATATATATATATATATATATATATATATATATATATATATATATATACATTAGGCATTGCCAAATGAATGGGGAAAAATACGCATGATTCCGTGACATCATATTTGTGTTAACTATACGAATTGTGGAAAAGCAGACGCGACTTAATGATTTTTGTAAAACCTTTTTTTATCTTCTTCAACGTCAATTCATAATTAATCTTTGTTATAATTTTGTTAGGTTTTAAGATTTGCACAGTTTAACGATTAATAATATTATAAACATTTGTATATTAAATATCAAATACGGTTTTATGAGTGTTTATTTTTGCTAACTAAAAGCTTCCATATTTTGTTCGGTAAAAAGAGACAAACAAAATATAAGGGGGCTACAAAATACTTAATATTTGTGCAATAATATTTTCAAATCTGTTTTAATCTGGCGATAAAATAGCTGACAAGTCTCATGTTTATATTAAAACTTAATATTGAAAAAATATTTCAACACAGTTAATTAAAGATCTATGTTGTAATGGAACCTTTTTAAATAATGGAATTTTAATCGTTTTAATCTTTTAAAAATTAATTCATTTTTAGGAGGTTTCTCTTTCTTGCCAATTCAACTGATTATAGTATATATTAATTCGAAAAAACGATGTTTTTCTTAATAAAAAATAATAATATAAAATTTATATCATTTTTTTAATTGCAACTTCAAGGTAAGTTTTTGTTCAATACATGTATTTTATTTTTAAAAAATAAATGGTTTATTTATTTGAATTCTTTTGTTTCATAATAAATAGAAATTTCGATGGATTTAAATATATTTTTTCCAAATTTCGAAAAAATAAATATGGGGAGGACACGCACTAAAAAGTATTTTTCCTCGTATATTTTATGGAAACTGCCTTTTATATGTAATTTCATTTTCATGCTGAAATGGATAAGTATAAAAAATTTTACGAAAATCCGACTATTAGTTGATTTTTGCTAGATTTATTAAACACGGGTATCTTTTCACGTTCGAAATGCTTACTACATGGGAACGTTATTTTAAAGCGCCAATTATGTAAACACGATTTTCGTCTCGCATTTTCATTATTTTCGTACGACGAATTTTTTTTTTTTACATTATTACTAGTTTATTTTGCCCTTCTTTGAAATGGTACAAATGTTATATTGATCATATTAATCTATATATCTATAAAGGTGAACGTGTCTGTGTGTGTCTGTGTACATTTCCCTACGCAATAACACTGTCAAGTTTTAGTCTACAGACATGAAATTTGATATACAGGGTACTGAGATTTGGGAAAATCGATGTAATCGGGTTTCGGCCAGAAATTTCGCTGTTAAGAGGTCAAAGTTCAACGATTTCACCTTTGAGAACTCTACGAAACTCCTCAAACAAGTTTGGGTGTACACACTTGAAATTTAGATATAGGTTCCTCGGACATAGGTCTAACTTAATAACTTGATTTGAGCCCCAAACAATGAATTTTAAGGGGTCATAATAGGGGTCGAATTTTAAAAAATTGACCGTTCTTTTTTTTTTGTTTTTGTTTTTTTAGCTCAGCATACACCTCCAAACACCCGGGCAACGCCGGGCACCCATGCTAGTTTATAATAAAGTCACTTCTTTTTACATATACGGAGGAGAGGGGTAATTCTGTCGTGACTTTTGGAGGTGCCTCATATACATATACTTTTTCATAAGTTTTTATTTCGGTTTCGATTCAAGCTAATGAACCCAAGTCGTATGGATAATTTTTTTTTTTAAATCGCAACTTTATAGCATATAAAAATCGATAAAACATTAACTCTATAATAATATACACGAAATCTGCAAGAATTGAAATAACATAGTTAAGCGTACTTTACAACCAAGCTTTACCGGGCGTTTGTGCTAGCTTAGATAAATACTTTTGCAGTTTTAACAAAAAAGCTACAATAATATCAGAGCGTCTCCTTTTACACTGGACATCTATAGAATGTCAACATCAATATATTACATGTGAATGAGTCCCCTGTGAAATTTCCACAGGTCCCGCTAGTATATATATATATATATATATATATATATATATATATATATATATATATATATATATATTTCAGAATGTGATAGAATATATAATCATTTCCACAGCCAGACAACGTCGTTCTTGGCTCTTGTGAGCTACGACGTTGTCTGCCTGTGGAAATAATTTTATATATATATATATATATATATATATATATTATATATTATAGATATATATGTATATTTATATATATACATATATATATATATTAAATTGTAATTCAATGAATTTCAAAAAACTCCCATTGAAATTAATTTCATATCAAAGAATTTTATTATTCTAAGCAAGACAAAGAATGCTTTAGAAAGTTAATCTCCTTAACCTATAGGGTTTCGATGTCTACCATCTCATCAGAGGAGAGAAAATATTAGCAAATATTTATACGGTATGCACCCTATTTGCTAAAGTCAGTGAAACATGGAAAGTCAAAGTCAAAATAATAAATCTATCAGAAGTCCTGTAGCAGGATGATTTGCAGAAAAAGGATATGAAAGCTTTTTTTAGATCGAGCTTGCTTGGTAAAATCTTTGTTATGCGTTCTTTACATCCGTTTGGAAATAAGGGCCAAGTTATATATTGGGCAATCCGCATAGCTGTGTAGATATCCGATATAACTTATAGAATATTACTGCCAGTAATATTTTGTAAACCTTACAATCTCACGTTTCCATAACAACTGATTGTTAAATAAAAATTATTCTGAAGTCTATATATATATATATATATATATATATATATATATATATATATATATGATGAAAATAATGGAAATAGTATTCCGACAAAATAGAGAAAATAAAAAAGGAACAAACCGTATTATGTGTTCACCAACGTTTCGTCTTTATATATATACATATCAAAATTTATATATTCCAAATTTATGATATAAAAAGCTTAATCTTCAAATGCATATTTTTTATTATTTTAAAACAAAGAATACAAGTCAATAAATAGATTCAAACAATAAAAAATTCTGTACTTGAAGATTAACTTTTTTAAAATCATAAATTTTTCAAATCTTTAATTTTTAATACATACATTTTGATTCATTTTCTCTATCTTGTAAATTGAGCAATTTTTATTTGCCTGTGATAATCATATATATATACACATACATATATATAAATATATATATATATATATATACACATACATATATATATATATATATATTAGATTTTTTAAAAGAAATCCACCAGAGTGCTCAATTAAAAGGAAAATCAGAAAATAAGAGCGTATTTATATTTTGTATTTTGTGTACAGAAAGTTGTTAGATGAGATAAGTCTTTGGTACCGTCGGTTTCAAGCCCCATAATTAGGACCGTTTAAGATATCCATATCAAGCTCTCTTGTATTGGCTGAAGAGAGATTGATATGGATATCTTCCACGGTCCTAATTATCGGGCTTGAAACCGACTGTACCAATCACTTGTCTCATCTAACAACTTTCTGTACACAAAATACAATATATATATATATATATATATATATATATATATATATATATATATATATATATATATATATATATATATATTAGTAATGGGAAAATTACAATGTTTAACCCATTCCGATCAAATCACATATTCTGTTTTAAATTCCCGATTTCGGGGCAAATGCCGATACAGGTATTTAATGACGAATCCCTGCCTTTGACGCACAATCATGACTGTTTGCTTTCTTAAAATCCCACATTCCACATATCTACAACAGAGATGGAGGCCATTCAAATCATGAATGCATCAGTTCAGTCAGCATCCTAATACAAATTTCAATCCCCTATGCTCCATTCCAACGGAATACAGAAATAGAAGGCGATAATTTTGCAACAAATCTCGTATTTGCATAGACGTTTCTGTTGCAATTTCTTGAGAAGCACAACTTTACCAGGCCAGATTTATAAAATTAAACAATTCCGGAATATAAAGATATATTTTGCATGAATTTATTGTTCGAATGATGCTCAAATAAGATATATTGAGATTTCCTTAATCCACGGAGTTTCATAGAACGTGTTCTCATAAAAGGAAAGGGGTTTGTATTACTGTACACATAGATTCGAAAAAGTTATCAAAAAACAAATATATAACAAATAAATGTTATCAAAGGCAAGATAAGTTACTTTTCTACCAAACTGGATATATTTTTTTGTGTTTTTATTCAATTTAACACGTTTATTCAGCTCGAAAAACATGCAGTGTTTACCGATTTATTGGAAAATTCAAAATTGCACCCGACTCTCTCTTTTACACGGTAAGTTTGGGAAAAGGTGTTATAAATAATTAGCTAGACAAAATACTATTTAAAAAACACCGAATATATGTCAAGTTATGTCACGGTAATATATATTGAGAGAGTTTCTAACAGTATTTTGTCTAGTTTATTATTTATTACACCTTTTTCCGAACTTACCGTGTTAAAGAGAGAGTCGGGCGCCATTTTGAATTTTCCAATACATCGGTAAACACTGTATGCTTTTCGAGCTGAATATACATGTTACATTGAATAAAAACACGAAAAATATATCCAGTTTGGTAGAAAAGTAACTTATCTTGCCTTTGATAACATTTATTTGTTATATATTTGTTTTTGACAACTTTTTCGAATCTATGTGTACAGTAATACAAACCAGAGGAAATATATTAGCAAATGAATATCATAGCGAAGCTATGCATTTGCTTGCATTGGTATTAATTAAAATAGCAATACATTTTTTAAAAATACACCCATTTTATGAACTTTTTGCACAAAAAAGTTTTCTTTTTGGATTCATGACATGCGTTGATGTAATGCTGTTTCAAGAAATGTCACTACCAGCAAATTCATAGCTTCGCTACAATATTCATTTGTTAATATATTTCATCTGACGAAAAGAATAATTTCTCTGAAATTCCGCGGATTAAATTTCAATATATATTATTTGTGTATGCCGAATTCATGTAAAATATAGTAAAAATGAGTTATTACAATCTTTAAATTCATGTATTTTTACAGTCTTAAATTTTTCATCTTTCTATATATATATATATATATATATATATATATATATATATATATATATATATATATATATAAAGCTGAATGTCTGTATGTGTGTGTGTGTGAGTGTGTGTGTGTGTGTGTGTGTGTGTGTGTGTGTGTGTGTGTGTGTGTGTGTGTGTGTGTGTGTGTGAGTGTGTCTGGTCAGGAATAAGCTCATATATGGTTGACTATTTTAAAAAAAACTGTTTACATATAAGGATAGAAGATGTATCGAGACACAGGAATAGGGATGTTTGATCTGGCAGAACGATGGTTCATTAAAATTATGGGGGCTGCGTACGCGCCTGGAAGTATGGAAATAAAAAAATTAAAAAGACGTTTACAAGTGTTTTTGATATAGATATACATAATAATACTTTGATAAGTATGTTTTAACTTAAATAGGGATGGTATAATAAAATTGTGCGATCTGCTTTCGCTCCTGGCCCCCAAAGAATGGAAATAGGTACAAACTTTAATGAAGACTTTTCATATCTATCTGCGTAAGTATACTTTGATAATTATGTTTAAGTTTGAAGAAATATGGTATAATAAAATTATGGGGGTGTTCTTTCGCGTTTGACCGCATAGAATGGAAATATGTTACAAAGTTTAACAAGGTTTTTAAATATAGATCCACAGAATATTGTGATAAGTGTTTCAGTGTGAACAGGTATGATATAATGAATTATGGGAGTTATCTATTTTATTTTTACTTTCATCATATTTTGCTTTGGTTTTGATACCCCCAAATTTGAAGCTATCTTTTTACAAACCTTCCTTTTCATAACCTATCATACTTTCATAAATCAGAGTTCATTTTCTGTAGGCTGTTTTTGAATCCAGTAAACGACGGGTACTTTTGCTAGTATATATATATATATATATATATATATATATATATATATATATATATATATATATATATATATATATATATATAAAGAGAGAGAGAGAGATGGTATTTGTTTTTTGTTTTTGCGATATGTTTTTGAATGAATTCAATTATTTACAAAAGTGCATTTTTACCTAAATGCGAGTTGGGAATAATTTTCTTTTTAACCAATTTGGTACCCCCACATTAGGAGCGGTATATACATTGTTTTTTTTTTGTTTTTTTTTATAGATATAATTATCCATTGACATGAGTTTTGTCGTCTACGACTTATCAGAGATTCAGCCAAACTATATATGTGTGTGTGTGTGTGTGTGTGTGTGTGTGTGTGTGTGTGTGGGTGTGTGCTAAAATGCTTCGTCAATATTTATGTTTGAAGACTTGAAATTTCATATATACGGATTTGGACCTGTGGAACAAATTCAATTTAATTAAAGGTCAGTAAAAGTATCTGCTAAGGATCAAACATTACAAAAAGTGAACCTGGTAGGCTTTAATGTAATTTCTACGCACGCGCCAATATAATTCTTCTTCATTTTTTACAACGTTATTTATTTTAAGTTTCTTTATTCCTATGTATTTAGATCAGACAGTAACTAATGAGGTTAGACAGCTTTATGTTTTTCTTGCAATTCCAGCTGACGTCACCCAAATCATATTTAAAAAAAAATTAAATCAGTACTATATATTTGACAGAATATGATAACTATTAGACTATTGTCCTAAAATTATAAATACGAAATATGCATAAATTGAAGTATTATACTTAGTTATTTTATGAAATGTAAAAAATCACACGTAAGTATTTTATGACCGGGCAACGCCGAGCAGCCTTCTTTGTTTGTGTGAAGAATGATTGTTATCAAAATACTCCTCCAATTTTTTGTCTAGAAACGTGAAAGTTTATATATAAGAAATTCGAACCCGTGGAACATATTCGTTTCGAATTTTAGCCGGTAAAAATAGCTGCTATGAGGTCAAAATTGACAACGTTAAACTTAGCAAATGTACATTTATAAATTAATATCAGTTAAATTTTAGATTTTGATATCCATCTGTTAGTAGCTTAGATGGTAACGAATAACGCTGAGGAGGTAGATGACTTGGTTTCGATTCTAGCTGATGGCATCGAATGATTATTTAAAAAAATAATTTTGATATTATTATTTTATACTTAGTACAATATAATATTCAATAGATTATTGGCTCTATAACATACGATTACAAAACTACAAAAATTAACGTTGTTTAACTTATTACTTTTAATTAATGCCTGCGCAAAAAAAAAAAAAAAAACGTGTGTATCTGATTTACGTCTGACAAGTCTTAATGATTTTGCTTCAATTTTGACCGCTTAAAAGATATTGTACCGGTAGAAACGCAAATCAAATGTGTTTCATAGGTCCAAATACCCTATAATTCAAATTCTCAATTTGTTAACCAAATATTCACATAGAGGTTTGGTAAAGACTTTTCGCTATCACACTGACAAGGTTTGAGCATTTGAAAAGTGATATGCAAATTACCATTAGCGTATAAAGCGATGCTCTTTGTGTAAACAAATTGAGCTTAGGTACTTTGGACAATGTCAAAACATTGTTAATTCACTGCCCGCATAGCAGCAGCCGTATAGCGCAACGGTTAGAAGCTCCGACTGTCGTTTGGATGATCGGGTTTCCAGCCGCACTGATGAGCTGTGAAACACCGAAACAGTACTGTATGTTGATGACTATGATGACTACATATATATATATATATATATATATATATATATATATATATATATATATATATATATATAATGTTGTGTAGGGTGTTCATATTGGAGATGACGGGGTCCAGAACAGAGGATGATAACGAAATTTATATACATTTACATCATCACGACGACTGTGGCGATTCCTGGATTAATTAATTAATAATTCCTGGATTAATTAATTGATTAATACAGAGCTGAGACATTTATACTGTACTGAGGAGGGGGACACACTATACAAAGTTTATTTAAAAGATGATCAAACCACATTTACCTGTCCAGTTGTAAGGACTACACGAAGACAAAAAGTTACAAAACATTTGATGATTTCTTTATTCCTCAGCCGATTGATGACGTCGGGATATTTAAGCCTTTCGGACTACATGGTCTACTCGTCTCCCCCTTTGCCTCTAAGGGGATCAGCTCCACTAAGTCGCTCCCGACTCTCGTCTCTAGCTAATTCTATCACTGTGACTGTGATTGTGATCGTCTCCTCGTACGCAGAGAGACCCTCAAAGCCTGTTTACATAGGTGACAAGCGCTCCTAATAAACTGGGAAGACCGAACAACGAACGAAAACCCCACCTAAAGGAATTTCTTCAAGAGTATTCTAGATTCAGTCAACTTAGCGCATAAATTATTAAAGTAAAAATGGACATTTAGACAATTGTAAGTATAAATATTAAGTATAAACATTAAGTATAGAAATGAAGAAAATTATGGCTAACTTAAAGAATACAATGCACATATATAAAAGACTTATAAATCAAATAGCCTACATACCTCCCTCAACTATTTAAAATAAAATAAAATAAAAAGGTTAAAAAAATAAATAAGATATATTAATCACCTCCCTCGGACCAACTGACACATGAATTATCTCCCCTTAACTGAAACAAAGAGGGAAAATTAATAAGAAAAATTAATTACCTCCCTTGCACCAGCTAAAATTAATTGAAGGCAGACCGGAAACCATGCAAAAACAGAACAGTACATATTTACTAAAATGCATTAAATAAAAAATTAAAAAATTAGAAACTTCATATTAGAATAAAATAAAATATACAGAGATAGGAATAAGCTGTAGTTAAATAAAAATAAACATCATTATTAAAAAACAAATGCGGCCCTGAATTTTTTTTCGTCAGACAGAAACAACATGGCTGAGCCTAACATCATTTACGTTTTACTATTAACTGGCCCCCTTTATGTTGGGCTTGAATCGACGGCACCAATGTTTTTCTGAACTTCTGTACAATTAAATATATATATATATATATATATATATATATATATATATATATAAGCGAAAATGTGTGTGTGTGTGTGTGTGTGTGTGCCTTTTCATGTATGTCCAAGAAAGGCTTCTTTGCAAGAACTGATCGGTCGCCTCACAACTTTTTATATCGCACCTAAATGATATCTACGAGTTAACAACCATATAATCCATACATTTTTATTTAAAAAAGCAGGGAACAGACTCGCGGTAAATAAAACACTGCCCCCACTCAAAGTTGACGTCTTTAACTCGTCAAAAACCGGCACCTGTCGTTAAACGTCGCACGTTTTTTTCACACTTTATTATTTTCCAACTGCGCGTCAAGGCTTCGTATTCTTTTAAAACAAACACCCGGCCGACGATTTACCCCAAAACACACATTCTTACAAACACTCGGGCAACGCCGGGTACCCCGCCGCTAGTATATATATATATATATATATATATATATATATATATATATATGTGTGTGTGTGTGTGTGTGTGTGTGTGTGTGTGTGTGTGTAAACCCATTTAAGAAACTCGTTTCTTATCGATGAGCACTTTCATTTGAATTGTCGGTCAATTTGGCTCCTATGCATAGATCACCGTATAACTGACTGACGTAAAGAACATTAAAAATGTTTCAAATTCAACGTTATTTCACGCGGTTAATGGTAGCCCAATGGATAGGTCTTTGCTAATCGAGCCAGAGATGGCTGGTGTTGTCTTGTTCGAATCTGTCGATTGGTGTTAATCGTGACACCCTGTACTGAAGATTCCCGAAAGGATGAAACACTATAGTTTGTAGATATTAAATTAATATAGTAAAAAAAATAATTATATATATGTATATATATATATATATATATATATATATATAGTCATCTACATACAGTACTGTTTCGCTGTTTCACAAACTGCGACTTGACCTCAATATATATATATATATATATATATATATATATATATATATATATATATATATATATATACTGATAAATGTCAACGGATGCTTCTAGAATAATAATTTCAATCACGTGAGGGTTTTTTGAAGCATGAAAATAAGATTGTTTTATATTTAATATTTTATTTTTCATATTTCAACCTTTCCTCCTCTCTTGTTCACAAAAAAGTAGCAAAATAAAAATGAAAAACGTTAAAATAAATAGAAATTCGCATTTGAGCCGCGTTTATCTCTTGCAACTTGCTTGATAAAGTCCACGTAAATTATGTTTACCGTTCCTGAAATAAGAATGTTGCTTTCTGTTATTTTTAAATTTTTTTTAAAATTTGCAACGCATTAGCGCTCGTTTCAATCGATAAAAAACGTAACGCAATCAATTTCAATTGGGGTTCGCAGGACCTAATATTTTCAAGCGTTTATTTATACGATTTGGTTTGTTAGTTGGCTTTGTTTTTTGTTTTTGTTTTATGACATACCAATCCTTTTCGATTTACTAGTACCGAATCCAGTAATTTTGCAACCTTACACTAAAATACAGATAGAGAAGGAAACTCATTGAACTTGTGCCCCCTCGACGTAACCTTGTAAACCCGCTTAGCAAAATAATCACACTCTTTCAATGTTGAGATCCCTAAATGTTAGAAAGTTTTGTACTTTAATAGTTTTTTCTTTCGAACAGAGGGACTTTGGAATTCCCTTCCTCCTCCCTGCTTTCCTGACTTTACTAGTATGCACAAATTTAAATGTAAAGTAAACCAACATCTTGTTCATATTCCCTTGAGCATGGTCCAAAATAACAGCTTCTTACGTCTTAGTGGTGGTATGCTTTGTTTTGGGTGAACGCGAGTAAAAAAAATAAATAAAGCTTAACGATGTATCTTACGCAGAAAAGGGCCTGCAGGCGAGAGAAATGATCATCTCCGATTTAATTTCGTAGATGATGTAGTACTCTCTCAAGACAAAAAAGAGTGGCTGAGCATCACCTCCCCAGAAGTGGTTGCTTTTTTTTTTTTCAGTGTTCGTAGTAAGACGAGATGCCGCTGAGAAGGCTTTGTGGTGATAGGGAGATCAGATTTTTAAGCCTACTTGAGCACCCATCACGAAAATAGCGATCGAGTAGGAGAATACTAAGAACGTCCTTTCTGTGAGAAAGGACCTGCACAGGAAGGGGTGTAGATCATCTCCCATTTAATTGCAAAAATGATGCTATACAAAAAAAGATTCTGCTGAGCATCGTCTTCCCATATGCAGCAGCGGTACTCTATCTTGGGACTAATCTGAAACAGAAACAAAATGTCCACGCTTTCGTGAAACAAATACCGAGTTACCATCATGTTTAACTTTGAAAACGATTATCCGAAACAAAAGATCGTTCATAATCAATTCGCACCGGGACACAAACCGCCAACGCTCGAACGACTTAAACAGTAACCTAGCAACGTGTATTGACAGACGTTCTGACAGTCGATCTGTCAATTCGATAAATTTTTAACGGACATCTTCGGGAAATTATTGGTCATCGCCAAGGTCGATGAGCTATTAGCATCCGTTAAGCATTCTCGCGGGAGACAGTTGAAGGATGTCGGATAATTATTGCTGTAGTGAGGCTGAACCCTATTTAGCGCTCATCAGTCGATATCCAGGTCGTCTTTTGACTGATGAAGCTAAGCTAGGTGTACTACATACACACACAAAGGGAGATAATCGTTGTAAAGTGCTCCCACTCGACGTACATACTCCTGATTAAGTTGACAAGCAGAATAATCCCACCCGTTTACTGCTGAGGTTCCTAGATCGCAGAAAGCCTTCTATTCTAATAGTTTCTTTCATCTGACTGTTAGAATTTGGAATTTCTTCACTGCTTCCTGCTTTCCTGACTGTAAAAATATGCAGAAGTCTGAATGTAATGTTATTAGATATCTACCAGTGTACCCTGTTAGAAATGATCCCAAATAGTAGCCTCCTATGTTCCAAGTGACAAAATGCCTCGTTTAGTGATGAAGAAGAATTTAAAAAAAAAATAATAATGACGCAGATTAAGTCCTTTCGTGTACCATTGTTGAATGCAGTCAGTTCTATAAAAGCTCTTTTTTATAGATGTTCGCAACCTTCACGTGATCCATAATCTGAGTATGTGTAAATGTTAGGGAAACCAGTGCCAAAGATAGTAAGCAGTCGGCAAAACATATTAATCTACTTAACGAATGCTAAAAATCAGATCCTAGAAACTAGCTTAGTGGGTTTATATACATTAGTATCCGGTATATCGGAATAGAGACCGCATCAGTTTTACGATTTTAGAGATTATAAAAATTACAGATTTTAGACTGCTACACTTAGAGCAAAATTACCGAAAAAACATTTTTTATAAAATATTACTTAGTTACTTAATTCAGAAAATAACGTGTACTTAATAGGTGTTGGAGATTGCTCTGGAAAAAAAAAACGTTCTAGAAAATAATCTCTGAAATAGTACGGTAAATGTGAATATTTAACTAACGGAACCACATTATCTATCTATCTATCAATCTGTATATATGTGTGTATATGTGTAAATGTATGTCTGTATATATATATATATATATATATATATATATATATGAACTATTTGTTTACTAACATAAATTTAAGAAATAATATGGTAGATAAAAACAACTCCTCCACAATGCTTAAAGTATCAGAAAGATCCAGTGTTATATATAAGTTTAAATACTCTTTGCAAGGATGTAATTCCAATAATAATAATAAAGCTAATAGCTACATTGGTTTTACGAGCACTACCCTATCCCACCATCTCACTATGCATCTTGTAAATTCTAATTCAATTTACTAATATCATTATAAAAATACAAGACTGTTCCCAGTCAGCCATTCTAAAAAATACATACTAAAACATTTTATTCTATGAATTTGAAATACTTAAAACTATCGGCACTAATACTCAACAACCAACTGTTAATAATATTGCCTACAAAACCCGTAAAAATATTTAAAAATGATTAATGTAATATAATGTTATGCTGTGAGGTTAATAAATTCAAATACTATCTAGGAGACTCGGAAAATAAACATAAGAATAATACATACATTGTCCCGGCAAATCACTATGCATTTAAACAATACTAATACTATGCATGAACATTGAATAAAAGGAAACAACTATCCCCCCAGTCTTAGAAAAATCCTTGTCAACAACACAAAAATCATACAACGCGAAAATAATCTTAAAAATTAAAATTTCTTAAAGCGTCATACGAGGGGTGTGCAATAAGTAATGCCCCTGACCCACTTCCAGTTGTCTTATCTAGCTGATATGTTGCATGCGCAATGATTTATATCTCTACAGGTTATGTGGCAAATTACAACTCTGAACTAATTGTGGTTTCTGTTTTACAGGTGTTTGAACTGAGTCAGGTGTGAAATGGAGCCTATTGAATGTCGAACAGTGATCTGGTTTTTGTATTTGAAAGGACGCACACCACACGAGACTTTTGATGAAATGAAAGAAACTGATGGTGATAATGCCCCATCATATGACCTTGTAAAACGCTGGCATCGTGAATTCAAACATGGCCGAAAGTCTGTGGAAACAGCTCCCAGATAGGTCATACCCCCTTCTGCTATTGATGAGGCATCTGTCCGTCAAGTTGAGGCTGCCATTTTGGAAGATCGGCGCATTACTATTCGCCAAATAGCCCAAGATGTCAAGATTAGTACAGGGTCTGTGGAAACTATCATTCATGACCATTTGCATATGCATAAAGTGTCCGCCAGATGGACTCCCAGGTTGCTCACACCATTCCAGAAGTGAGAACGCGTCGAGTGCTCGAGAATGAATTTGGAGATGTGCCAAGAAGATGAGTCAAAGTTTTTCAAAAGACTGATTACACAGGATGAAACCTGAGTCCATCACTATGATCCAGAGAACAAAGCCCAGTACATGCAGTGGGAGTACTTGGACTCACCACCTCCAAAGAAGGCAAGGGTGCAGCCCTCCGCTGGAAAGGTCATGCTTACACTCTTCTGGGATCAGGACAGAGATTTCCTGGCAAAGGTGCCACGATTACAGGAGCTTTTTATGCTTCACTTTTGAGGAAATTAAGGGAAGCTATCAAAATCAAGACGCGGAGCAAGATCAGCAAAGGTACCCTCCTCCTGCAGGACAACGCTGCGGTCCATAACTCGCATGTCGCCAGATCAGAAGCACAGGCGTGTGGTTAAGAATTCTTGCCCCACCCTCCCTACTCTCCTGACCTTGCACCCTCTGACTTTCACCTCTTCCCAGCCATGAAGTTGTTTTTTAAAGGAAAGCGTTTCCCAGATGATGCAGCGTTTATTTTTGAATTCACGTCGAGGTTGGAGGACCAACCTGGGGTGTTCTACAAAAACGGTCTCCAGAGCTGCATCAAACGATGGGAGAAATGCATAACTCTGGGTGGTTTCTATGCAGAGAAAGACTAATAACTGCGCCAAGTTTCGTTGCTCTACTGCTATGGAAAGTGGGTCAGAAGCATTACTTATTGCACGCTCCTTGTACATTAGAACTCCTCACCCTACTATAAATAATATTGCATTCGACAAAAGCAGTCATATATTAAAATGTCTTGCGTAGCGCGTAATAGACGGGCTTTGTCAATAGTGCCCGCGAATTTGCTGATTTTAATACTCGAATTTTTAATCGGCATATATTTTAATCGACTTCTAATCGACTTTATATATTTTAATTTATCGTCACCTGACGCGGTTTAATGTATATTTTAGTTTTCACTTTTTATTTCTATTTTCGCTCCTTCTAATTTCACTCCCTCAACACCTGAAGGTTATTTGTGGACGAATCGAAAGCGCTCGTAACAATGACAATTATGAAATATTCATTAATATTTTCGATTTTGATATAAAAATGATTATACGGAAAATCGAAAAAAATAAAAAAAAATCGTAAAGCAAAATATCCCTGTTGCATTGAATGATGTTTGCTTGAATAAAAAAATGCTGCTTAAATATATCATTTACATATGTGTGCGCGTGTGTGTGTGTGTTTGTGTATGTGCGTGCCTCTCTCTCTCTCTCTCTCTCTATATATATATATATATATATATATATTTATATATATATATATATATACATACACATTCATACACATAAAAAATTGAGGGAAACTGATTAAAATACAGCAACGTTATATTACTCGATTATACTAGAGATTAATCACGCTCAAACCCAAAAGGCATTCTTTCTGTTTACAGAGGGAAAACCTCCTCAACCGAACGTGAAAAGTCTTCAAGATCTTTAAATGGAATAATGAGTGTGAACGACTCAGGATTGAAAAAGAATTCGTGCTAAAATTCGCTGCACAATACGGTTTTTTTATAAGAAAGTCAGTAATTGAAGTATTGGCAAGTACGTCTGTTGTTTATTATGTCCCATTTCTGATTTTCGTAGGTCCAACAACACGTACCTTAACGTTTTGATTTTAAATTCTATGCAATTATACAGAATGTTAAAACTAGGCAGGAAAAAATCCAGAGAAATGAAACTAATCATCTAATGATAGACCATATAAAATAAAAAAGTAATTAATTAACGCTCGTTTTTCAAAAGAATCTGACAAATTAGTTATCTTACATGTAGTTTCTTGCATATTCATGACTGAGTCAATTAAGAAGTTCGTTTTAATAGTTTATAAATAGAAAAAGTAGCATTTTACTATCAATGTCAGAGCGATAAAGACTATATATATATATATATATATATATATATATATATATATATATATATATATATATAACTACTTCGTTTTGTCACATAAATTAATATACGAAAGTATAAATGTATACGTAGACTTTAAGTATTTACTTCAAAATTGCTCAATACGTATGTAGAGCTGAGGAATCCTAGCGTGGAAGAACAAGTGGTTAATAAAACATGTTAAAAACACTTTGAAAAAGAGTTAAAACCATATTAAATTTAAAAAAGGAAGCACAAAAAATGTGGATAGTCCTTAATTCGCGGAGTTTCGAAGAAATACTTTCCTTCTCATCAAAGGGTCGGATTTAGCAAAATGCAGGATCGGATTTTGTTTGCAAAAGTATTTGATGAAACTACAAGTAAGTCATAGAACTTACTTGGTAACAAATAGTGAAGGAGAGGAGATATGGTGAAGAACAAGGTTATTTTATGTGAATAATTACTTTATAAATATTAACTCTTCAATATTTATAATATGCTTTAGTTTTGCCATCTTGTATAATTTGGTAAACTTCACTGTAATACTTATTTCATTATATAAATATATATATATATATATATATATATATATATATATTGCCTATCTTGGGACGGGTAATCATTTAGTTTTCTATAACATTTATATCATATAGTTGCCTTTGTGAGTAGCGTGTGTATGTTTTATCTACGGCGTGTGTGTCTTTTTGTCGATTAGTGGACATCAAACTAAAGCCATAAAAGAGACAAAAAGCAACTTGATACGGTTGTGCCTATTGTGCAATGGATTTAAGTATGGCTTATAAAGGCCTTAATTCCAATGTGGCTGCCCCCCTCCCCGCACTAGTCTGTCAACGTCGACAGGCTTTCATCTTCCTGGTAATCAGAGTGTGACGGAGGCCAAAACGATTATGTGACAATGTTTCTGGCGGGAGTCGCACGGCCATCGAATCGACACCACAACACGTAGATTATCTTTATCTCCAGAATTTTTTTATTCTGATCTGATTACCATTCCCCCTCTCTCTCTCTTTCTCTCTGTCTCTCCCTCTCTTTCTCTCCCCCCCCCATTCTCATCTCGTTCTCTCTCTTCTTTGAATCTAAATCTACAAACCTTTAGGTAATTATTGATATGCGTTTCTTTGTTACTGCTGTGTATAGTCCTATATCCTGTGCAGTTATAGGAGATCCACCTTCCCAGACATTGCCTTTTCACTGTTTTTAAAGGCAATTAATTACTAATCGCTTAAGGCTTACCAACACTCATGAGCAAAAAGTTAGACCGAGAGTGAAAGAAGAAAGAAATCGATTTTTCAATATTTTTCCATGAAAATTTCTATTTTGCGGATCATTATTATTATAGCATATAATAGTAAGTGGAATAAGTAATCCTAAAAATGGTAAAACCACATCTTGGCGAGGATATAAAAAACGAATTGCAGGTTTAAGGCGGTCCAAAATGACTTACAAGCAGATTTTTTATATTTTAAGAAACGAAAAAGTGAAAACATCTCTTTCTGTAGTGTAGCGAATTGATCAAAGGTTCGAACTCGAATACTTGGTAAAAGGGAAATCTGAATCTGGTCTCTCTAGAGCATTCACTCTGAAGGACGACCACAGACATAAATGAACTGTCTTGAAGGATTGAAAGAAAACTTATGTTGACCATAGCAAAGAATTCAAAACAGGGGCTGGAAATTCTCTTTCTAGATAATATCTAGACGAATGAAAGAAATGGGATTTTTTTCTAAAAGGTGTGCAAAGAAGCTATTTTTATCTAAGAACATCAATGATAGAAAGAGATTCTTCTCGTATCATGGCAAGAAAGATACAGACTAGTTCAGGAATGTTTTCTGGTCAGATGAATCACGATTTTGTCTTTTTATTGATGCCCCCGAATAGTGTATTGGAAGAACTGGAGAAAGATTTTCACCAAGTTGCATAAAAAACGACAGTTAAACACCGGAATGGAGGGATAATGATATGGGGATCTTTTACTGCAGCAGGAGTTTGGGAACTTATTAGATGTGAGAAGTCAATCAATGCAAAAGAATAAATTCGAATATTAGAAACAGAACTATTACCAAGTATCCAGGAACTGGGAATATCTCAGAACATAATTTTTCAACACGATAATGCCCCTGCACACACTGCTAAAGTCACAAAAAATGGTTTTCTGATAATTCAATTAATGTGATATTTTGTCCAGGTCGAAGCCCCGATTAAAACCCAATCGAGAATATTTGGTCCATAATCTCGTGCATCGGATGGAAGAACTTTTTCAAACAATGACAAACTGTGGGAAGCTGTGCAAAGCCAATGAAATAGCATCCCCTCTACACAGTGTTCCACTTTGGTTGAGAGCATGTCTAAAAGGATTGATCTTATAAAGAAATCAAAAGGGAATGCGATTCCATCCTAAGCATTTATTAAAGTGAATGTCTTGTTCTGTGTTATTAGTCTCGTTCAAGTTTCATTGTTCAATTGTTCTTTATTCAATATAGCATTTAGTGCGATAAAATGTATAAAATTTGTTTGGCCCATTTCTTTTTGCTCACGAGTGTATATTCTTTAATGTCGATTGTTTTTTCTATTTTCGGAAGGAAATTGTTCTGTGTCTTGTGCAATATCCAAGTTATATTTGTTTGTAGGTGCTTCAAATCAAATTCTGTTGGTGCAAAAATAATGTCGTTTTTGAACGTTCAACTTCAAAAGATCATAATAAACTTAATTAATCGAAATAAGTACCATTAGGATCGACATATTTTTGCCAACGTGAAACAAGTTTATTTATCCTATTAGCATAGAAATCCGGAGTTCTGGAAGTGATGAAGTCATTGAAGGTCGATTCGGCATCATCTCGGCTTTTGAAACATTTTTCGTGCAGGAAGTTGTCGAGATGCCTGAAAAAAGTGATAATCAGTGGACGAGAGGTCCGGTGAATATGTCGGATGAGGCAGAGTTTCGTAGCCCAATTCGTTCACTTCATCATGGTCAGTTGAGCAACATGCGGATGAGAGTTATCATGGAGGAGAATTGGTCCCTTCATATTGAATAATCTTGGGCACATACATTGGAGCTTCTGGTGCATTTCGTCAATTTGTCGGCAGTACCTCTCCGCCGTAATCGTTTCGACCGAATTCAAGAAGCTGTGATGGATGAGACCGGCCGCAGACCACCAAACAGTCGCCATAATATTTTTTGGGTGTAATTTCGGCTTCGGGAAATGTTGTGGAGCTTCTCTGGCATCCAATCACTGTGCCGAACGTCGCCGGTTTCGTAGAGGACCCACTTCTCATCACATGTCATAAACAGCTCAAGAACTGGGTGTTTTTTTTTGTTGCACAGATGAAGCGTAGAAGACACCTCAAAACGACGATTATTTATATTATCGTTTAAATTCCGCTCGACTACCCTTTCAGGGTAGCCGAGCGGAATTTAAAGATATGGAAAGTGGGTTTCCGTTTTACATGCGAAAGAGAGTATGTAAACTGTTGTAAAAAAAGGCGGACGTTTAGGAAATTGAACCATTTCTAAATTCATAGTTTACAGTTTTTCTTTCTTTTTTCACGTTAATCCCATCGATTATAAACTTAATTTTCATAACAAAAAAATATATATATATATTGTGTTATTTATCGTCTGGGATCAGTTTTCAATGATAACGTTCTACTAAAATTGAGCACGTACTTTGTGACCATCACCGATAAAAAATATTGTGGCCTTCTCAAGTGACAGCTGATTATTTCGGTTTAAAAAAGCATGTCTCCGAATCAGACAGTGACATTAAATGGTCCCATCTCGCTAAAGCCATGTACGGTGAAGCGTATCACGTGACGTCGGATGACGCTATTCCAAATTTCAATATAATTTTAGTAACAATTATTTCCTGTGATTTTTACAAAATACTCGCCTGCCTCAATTATAGCTGTCATGTTTGTAATCTTCTATTTTATAGAAAAAAGTTATGACTATAATTATTTAAAATAACGTATTTAAACCAAATTAATGCAAACCAAATAGAAATATTATTTGTATCAAACGCCAAATGTTAGACCCGTTGAATTGTCAGATGTTTTACCCATGACAAAAAACGTGTTTTTTTTTAGTACAATGAAACTTTATTGATTGAGATTGTCGGACTGACTTCCTCATCTTGGTTGTTATTGTCACAACGTTTCGGCCGTTTTGCCCTCCGGCCTTCGTCAGGTGTTTTGTATCGAACTGGGGAACCGTTTGTTTGGAGTCTCGAGCCCAACCCTTTATTATTATTCTGGTGGTACTGTGTTCGGACTCCCGCTAGGCTTTGGGACATAGTTGCTGATTCTCTGTTTTGAATGTTACTTTTTCGCTGCCTTCGTTCAGGATTGAACTCAGCACCTTTGGGTAACTGTAAACATTGATGCAACGTCTAGGACCACTCGGCCATATGTCACTAGGACTACAAAACACCTGACGAAGTCCGGAGGGCAAAACGGCCGAAACGTTGTGACAATAACAACCAAGATGAGGAAGTCAGTCCGACAATCTCAATTAATGAAATCACCTCATCTCAAAAATACAGACAATTACAATGAAACTTTATATTCAACTAATTTTGAAGTGAATATATTTTGAAAATTTTTAAGACTTTAAAATAAAACATTATTGTGATATTCATTTACAGCATACTCGAAAACCTGTAATATTCGTCATCGAGTTTGAAAGAAAGTATAAATTTATCCTAACCCTTTTATTTAAACAGGAATAATCAGCGGTCATGTGAGAAAATCGCAATATTTTTATCGGGGATGGTCACAAAGTACGTGTTCAATTTGGTAGAACGTTATGATTGCAAACTGATATCCGACAATAAAGTCATAAAAATATTCTTTCCATTTGTTTTATTGTGGAATGTATGGAGAGAAAATCATTGAACGTTCGTTCAATGATTTTCTCTCTCTTGTACTTTTCTATGGTGCATGACTTAAATAACCTGTGCATTAAATGGACTTAACGCAGAGCGAAATAATATTTTTCTTCGTAACGCCATATTTTAATGCTAGCAACCGTTCGTTTATAAAGTGAAGAACTGGATTCCGGAATAAGAGAAATATAAGAGCTAAACTAATCAGAATGGACAGACTTAGACGAGGGAGGTTTTATTATTTATGATTGGAAATTGGCAATATTATGTTAGATCTATGTGTGTATGAGCAAGTTACGGACGGTGTAATAACAGGAAATGTGGAACGTGTAGAATTCTCCCCAGTCAGGACTAAATATTTGGAGAGAAAAATAGGGGCTCCTTCCTTTAACAATGCTCATAGGATGTAATATAGTATTTTATTATCACGACTGAATGCCATAAGTTCAATAAAGTATGTTCATAAACACTTTAGCAAGAGTTAAACACATATTTATTATCCGAAAAGGAAACACAAATAGAGGCGGAGTTTCTAAGAAATGCAGTCTTTCTTGTCAGAGGGGAGAAGTTAGCAAAATGCATTAGAAAATGTTGCCTGTAAAATATTTAAACTAACTATGAAAAATATACTAGCGTGAAAATGAAATGTAGAACAATGAAACAGATGGATAAAAAGGAAAATGGTTTCACGTAAGAGGGTGTTTTCATGGTTGTTTAGTTGATAGTCCGGTGAATCTAAGAAAGTGGTAGAAGTAAAATATTCACGTTTATGTTTCCGAGTGCATGATGTTGTTGTTTATAAATGGTGCAAAAAATTAAGATCTCTGTGAATAGGCACAAATAGGTAAAAGAGTCCAGAAAACGATTCAAGGAATAAGTAGAGGAAGTTAGCACGCAGGAGATTGAGTTCATTCAAAGTGAGGGAGGGTATTGGCCAACGTCTAGGCCGTTCAATGTTGGGAAGTAAGGGTGGATGATGATCTGGTTGTCATGGCAAACTATCATTGTATAATTAGTAATGAAGGCAGTAGGGGACAGTTGGAATAGGTCAGTGGATACTGTTTGGTGGGATTATTGACAATGTAAACGAGGATGAAGGCAAAAGTATTCAAAAAGGGTATTTTTGAAAATAATTTAGCGGCTGTAATTTTATTGCGAGAAAACATTCGTCTAGAAGACTGTAGGATTTTATTGATAGTTTTAGTGGTTTGTGAGAAATGAGGAAAGGGTAAAAGAGAATTAGAGGAAGAAGCTGGCGCTTGAAGACTCTGCCATAGTGCAACAAATAGAAAGAAAAGAAAGAAAAATAATTATGCTCGAAGTCCAGTACAAATGTATGTATACCTCTGCATAAGCACATTCAAATGCACACTCACACACACGCACACACACATACACACACGCACACACACACACACGCACACACACGTGTGTGTGCATTTGAGTGTGCCTATGCATAGGTATATATATATATATATATATATATATATATATATATATATATATATATATATACGTCCAGAAATTATACCGGTCTAAGACAGATGGTAGATAATTTGCGTCCAATTTAATTATCCTATTTACTTGCCCCCCGCACGAAGGCAGAGTAAGATCCAAGACCGGCTCTTGATGTGGGAAGAATCCAGCTACCTCCAAAAAGGGAATTATGGATGAGAACGAAAATAAAAATTGCTTCAGTATAGAAGGATTTCCCCTCCATTGATCGAAGACAGAGAAGGTGAAGAATAGAGACTACACTTTGCTCCCAGCCAAAAGGTCATAATCTGAAGAGACTCTACACATACAAATACTGCAATAAAAGGGAGACACAAGCCTTATGCTCTTGAATCTGTTGCTGTCGCTATCAAAGCGTAATAGAAAGAACTCTATAGTCACTACTACTACTACTACTACTACTACTACTACTACTAACAGTAATAATAATAATAATAATAATAATAATAATAATAATAATAATAATAAGTAGTAAGACCTGTAGAAATGCCATTCATGTGAAACATATTGATGTTGGCATTCTGTAGATGTTCAGCATAATGTGAGACGCTCTGATATTATTGTAGCTCTTTTGTTAAAACTGCAAAAGTATTTATCTAAGCTAGCAGCGACTCCCAGCGTGGTCCAGTCGTAAAGTACGATTAAGTATTATATTATAGTGTTTGCAGATTTCGTATATATTATTATAAATTAAAGGTTATATGGTGTTTTATATATTATAATGTTGAAATTTTAAAAATAACAAAAACTATGTCTATATGACATGGATTCATCAGCTTTAATCGAAACCGAAATTAAGACTTATGCAATATATATATATATATATATATATATATATATATATATATATATATATATACTAGCAGAAGTATCCGTCGTGGAATGGGTTCAAAAACAGCCTACAGAAAATGGACTGTGATTGATGAAAGTATGATAGGTTATGAAAAGGAGGGGGTTGTAAAGAGATAGGTTTTGATACTCAAAAAATTTACCCTAAACAAAATATGATGAAAGTAAAGATAATTTTCGCGAAAATATAGTTTTTTTTTATATAAACTTTGTTTCCATTTGTAGCCAAGAGTGACCAACAAAACTATGTTTCCTTACAAAGAGAAAATGTTATGTATATAATAATATAAATATACAAGAAATAAATGTTAGCATAGTCAATAAACGTTATTTTTATGGTGGAAAAGTTCAGTAGTTTGTATTTTTTATGTAGTAGTGCTTCTGCATTTGATGTAACGTATACGACGATTTCCATCCGCTTGAGAGATATTAGAAAAACAAATAAACTTGATAAATGGGTTCTTCATGAATTGAACAACCAAAAAAAAAAAAAAAACGCCGTTAAGAAGGGTCATCTTTCTTTTTTTTTACACAACAAGAATGACCCGTTTTTCAACAAGGTTGTGACTTGCGATGAAAAGATGTTCTTTATAACAAGTAACGATGCTCAACTTAGTGGTTAGAGGCTGACGAAGCTCCACGACACTACCCGGAACCAGATTTGCGTACAAGTAAGATCATGCTTGGTGATCTGCGACCGGTTTCATCCATTACAGTTTTTTTTTAATGCAAGCGAAACCATGATGAAGTATTATACACAAATAGATGAAATACATAAAACTCCGACAACAACATGCAATATGAGTCAGCAGAAAAGGATAAATTCTTCTGCACGACAATGCTCGAGGGCTCGTTGCTAAACCGACCCTACAGAAATTGAACGAATTGGGCTACGAATCTTTGCCTCATTAACTATACTCCCCACACCTCTCACCTGCCGACGATCACCTTATGAAGCATCTCGACAACTTTCTGTGTAAGAAATGCTCCAAAACCCTAAGAGATGTGAAAAACGCTTTCGGCGACATCATCACCACTGGAATGTTACTGGCCTAAACACACATTTTTTTTTCGCGTTGGCAAAAGTGTGTTGATTCTGACGGTGCTTATTTCGATCAATATTTTTGTCTGAGCCGAACTATGCCTATCTGAATTTAAAAGTTCAAAACAAAACCACAAGAACTTCCTTGTCCACCTCATATATATATATATATATATATATATATATATATATATATATATATATGTGTGTGTGTGTGTGTGTGTGTGTGTGTGTGTGTGTGTGTGTGTATATACACACACACACACATATATATATATTTATATATATATAAAGAGAGAGAGAGAAAGAGAGAGAGAAATAATAGACAACAAACCAAGTTATGTGTTCATCAAAGCTTCGTCTTTATTTCGAGACTTCCTATGGATGAAATAAAGACGAAACGTTGATGAACACATATTTTTTTTTCCTTATTATTTCTTAATTGTGTCAGAATACAATTTCCATTATTTTCTTTATATATATATATATATATATATATATATATATATATATATATATATATATGTATACTGTAGAAGCAAAATCAAGACTTCAAAAAGGGTGTTGATGGCAACAAAAAGTGTATTTCATTTTATATTACAATTGTTTCCATGTCCAGTCGAACAATTTCAAACATTCTCTCGTTTGAATTTTTTCCAAAACCAGTATTATATGAAAACTTACTGAATTACACGAACTCAATATATTACATATAAGTCTATATATATATATATATATATATATATATATATATATATATATATATATATATATATATATATTTGTAGTAATCGACATACAGTCCTGTTTCGTTGTATCACAACTCATCAGTGCCGCTAGACTAGCATCTCTCCCAAGCCAAGGATTGAACCTAGAACCGTCGTGCTGACATCGCAGTTCTCCCACTCGACCATGGAATTGACGCCCGTAAATAACTCGTCGGAATATATGTTTAAATAGACACCCGCCACCACTTTTATAGTGCTCAAATCGCATGTTCGTAAACAAACAAACAACGATTTTCGCATTTTCAGCCAATAAAGTAGCGGGTGAGATTATTTACGACAGTGCTCTACCCAAAGAGGGGGGATTAAAATATATTATATCATATATATATAAAATATTATATGTATATATATATATATAAATATATATATATATATATATATATATATATATATATATATATATATATATATATATATAACATTTAAATCTAAATAAATGGCTGCACTATTTTATCGTAAAAAAATCGCCGTATTCCATGTCGTACCTAATACATAAGTGTTTGTGTGCGTAACTAAACGCTTTGGCACCGAAATCATATTTCTTTTTTGAAACTTTTGAAATCACTATGTATATTGCGTACAATATAATACCCAATAGAAAATTGGCTTTTTACAAATAAATACAAAATTTGCATAAATTCAAATATATTTAAGCGTATTTTACGATCGGACAACATTGAGCGGCGTGCTAGTATTTATATAAATAGCACAGTTTATTAGTGATCATTAGGGCTAGGACAACAGCATATTCTTTTCATTGTTTTGACTCTCGGGTGTTGATCCGTTAATATCTTATATGGTTCTCGGTTGATTAACTGTCCAACTGCGTCAGATATATACTTGAGAGTGAAAACAATGAAAAGAATATGCTGTTGTCATAGCCCTAGTGGTCACTATTATATAAACACGGCGGGGATTTTATTTAAGTATGCTCTCTTTCCCTTAGCCATGACTGGGTAGTATTAATTTGTTATCGTATTTTGGAGTGGCGCTAGTATTGAACCTTGAACTCTCAGGACAGTTTAACTTAAAATTGAATTTTGCCAAGTATTTTATCCACTACTCCACAGTTCATTGCGGATATGGGTAAATCACATTGGTTTTGTTCAATCGGGTCAAGTTTATGAGCTATGGCTACATGTTGTTTTTTTACACTTTTGTTCACATTTATGCACGTGTGGAACATTTTAGAAGTTGTTGAAGCTAAAATATCATGTTAAATAATTGTTTCGGTTGGAAATGATTATTTTAATGACAAGAAATACTATTGCAAATTATTCAGCACTTCCACTTATTCATGGCTTTATAATAATATCATGCTACACCAGTAGATTAAATAAAGGGGTTCGTGCGAAATATTGTGCAGATTCCCGAGTTCGACTGACTGATTTCCGAGTTGTGTCAAGATAAACAACATTTAAAGTTGCAGATTTATTTTTTTTTTTTAAACACTCAATATGAGACGGCGGTCCGAATAATCCGAGTAATACGTAGTACCAATCTTTATCTAAAAAATGGTCATATATTTAATCCGCGGGACTGGTGATATACAAAGAATACAAAGATATGAAAAAGAAAACTCGTACAGGATTCATATTGTGACAGATTGATGAACCGTCAAATACGAGTTTGATTTATAACGATTGAACCCAAATTAATACGTTTGGAAATTGTATAAAAAAGGGAAGAATTCATGGTCGCTCGTGAGTGCACAGTGAACGGGGCATAAAAAAATGACTAAGTGTAACATTTGACCTCCTTTAACCCCAAAAGTCCACCAGGGGATGTCAAATCCTAGTGAAAATGAACAAATGGTGCAGTTTTAGGCTTTAACATATGTAAATTTGAGTTCTGCACCATGCAAAAAGAGAAATAGTTATTTCTCTTTTTGCATCATTTCCTCTCCCCATTTAGCCCCAAAAGTCCCGAAGGCCTCAACATATTTAAATTTGAGTTCAGCACCATGCAAAAAGAGAAATAACTAAGTCCATCATTTCCTCTCCCCATTTAGCCCCAAAAGTCCCGAAGGCCTCAACATATTTAAATTTGAGTTCAGCACCATGCAAAAAGAGAAATAACTAAGTCCATCATTTCCTCTCCCCATTTAGCCCCAAAAGTCCCGAAGGCCTCAACATATTTAAATTTGAGTTCAGCACCATGCAAAACTGCTAAATAGACATACATTGAAAATTTTAAACAAATATGGTAAAACAGTCCCAAAAATGGAGTGTTTTTATTATAATAAAAGTGCCCCCTGAGGAAAATCCAAGAGTTATCTCGAAGTACAGACAAAAAGAATTATATAGAAATCAATTAGTTACAACTTTTCAGAAAGTTTTATAAAAATTGAAGGCATCAACTTTTTTAATAAGCACAAAACTGTCAAATTGTAGCCATTTTAACTCGAAAGGCACTTTCAGGGGTGCAACCGACGTTTCCCGGAAAATCCATTCTGTTACTTATTCATATCATGTTTAATGTTTGTGCAAAATTTCAAAAAATTCTATGCGTAGAATGAGAAAAGTACGGACAGACCAACGGACGAACAGACGAACGGACGAACGGACAAGGATGAATTTACAGGTCCACCCTCCTATTGTCAGGGGACCAAAAAAACTAATCTCCTAAGACCAGTGACCTTTCTTCTGAGAATCTTGTACGAGTGCCACTGTTCACTCAACTTTGCTTAAACACGTCTCGTGACAAAGTCGTTAGCATTATATTACGAAATAAAATAAGTTCATATTAGAAAGAATACAGCAATTAAAGCAATACTTTTACTTTTTTTACTGCCAGATTTAAGAATTGATTATATAATGCTATAAATTGAATTTAAAAAAAAATTCTTAATGTTGCAATATTTGAAGTTAAAAATATATTATATTTGTACTAGAATATTTTGTTCCTTTTCTTTTCCAGTTTTAACCATCAGTACTTTACTTTTCCAGGCTTAAGCTTAACCATCTTACTTTTCATGGTCGTATTTTTCCATTGTAATCAATTATTTTTCCAAACTTCCAATAAATTCACTTGTTTTTTGTTTAATTTCAGTCTTATTTGTTTTGCACCCATAAACATAACATACACTTATGTAATAACAATGTACGGCACGCGTCTGCTTTCAATAAAATCACCTTAGTTATCTCCCTTTCATGCTTTCATTCTTTCTGTTTCACTTGTTACTTCTCTTTTCGCGATAGCAGTGAATTAGTAGCAACAGTAGTCGTGAAGCGACGTGGTTGCCATGGAAATCAGTCATTAAAAGCGTCGCCCACTTCCTTACATATTTTTACGATTTTGAACCCTAGAAAATTCATAACAACTTTTGCTTTATTGAACGAAAATTGAATTTTTTTTCACTATATAGCTGAAAAGGTGAGCTATAAGCTGTAATAATTGTTTGGAATTTGGTCGAAAAATGAGTGAGCCGTGAAGCTTCAAATCAGTTCTAAATGACTAAAACTGCTACTTAACCATATATTCAAACACTAGTGTTTGAATGATAGCCGCCATTATTTTTCAATTCCTGCATATTTAAAAAAAATTAAAATATTTTTCTCCTAAAACTCATCCATCGCAATAATTATAAAAGTGAGAATATGTGTGAGGACAACTTTCATTCTATATACTCAAGGACATTTTTTTAGCGACAGACTTCAAATTTGGTATATTGGGTATTCAGACATGTGCAAAACATTTTAATCGGTTTTCATCCGGAAAAAAAACTGCTAAGGACACAAAATAGTAAAAATTGGTACGGTAAGGGCATCAGATTTTTATCCGTCTGTCAACTTAGTTATGTTAAAAATATACTGTCCTGATAAAATTTTCTAGAGATCGTGTCAAAGTGAGATTAAGTTTGGGTTTCGATCTCTGCTTAAGTATTTTTTTTTACTTAGAAGAAATGAACTGTTTAGAAAAAAAACATAATACTAAATAGTAAAAATTGGTATGTGAGATGGAGGGGGGCATCAGATTTTTATTATATTATTAAATTATATTATTTATATGTATTTTATAACCGGGCACGTCGGGATGCCTTCTAGTAAATTATATTTCATCGATAAATTATTTCTTAACTGTACAATAAATTGTTTTCTCCAATGAATTAATTTTTAAAACATCAGTCGGTATCTTCTAATCTACTCTCGAACTTTACTCTTTAGTAACCTCACCTGTCAAACGCCCGGGCGTGTCCTTAGTAATAAAATTATTGGTTGACCTCCGTAAAAATAAGCTACAATGACCCCCGAAATAGGAGATAATGATGAGTTTAATTTATATGTGAATTTGATCACTTACTCTAAATTCTAAAATATATATAATTTTTGTTGTTGTTTGTCTTTCTGCCACCGTTAGGTTTTCGGGGAGTGCACACGTAATCGCCCAAAAAATATAATCATTTTGGATTATTTTTTATATTATCTCGACTATTATTCTCATCTTTGTTGTTTTTTCTTCACGATGTTTCGGCCGATGTAACCTCCAACCATCTTTAGGTGTATTCACACTGGATGTTGTTGGTGAATAGTGAAAAATGTTTATTGGTTTGCTTTCCCAATGAACATTTGCCATATAACTATATCACAATTAAGATCAGCGTATCTCTCTCTCTCTCTTTCTCTCTCTCTCTCTCTCTCTCTCTTTCACACGCACGCACACACACACGCGGCATAACCACATCAATACTACAGTTCTAGTCAGATCACGGAAGTTAAGCAACGTTAGGCCTGGCTAGTACTAGATGAGTGACAATTTGGGAATTCTAGGCGCTGTATGAGCTCGGCATTGTTTTCAATCGCCCTGAACCTGCACTTGCCACTGATATTTGACCATATCGACTCAGGAGAGGTGGGGTTGGAGATTTCGAACTCTTGCCACAAAAACTCCATAGTATTCATAGTCTGTCAAGACTGAAGGAAGACACCATACACACACACACACACACACACACACACACACAACTACTTAATTTACTCACATAAAATTAATATACGAAAATATAGAGTTATGCGTAAACTTTAAGTATTTACTTCAAAAGTGCTCAATACGTAGGTAGAGCTAGTTAGTAATTTATAAAATATATATGGCGATTAAGCTACACTGAATATTCGGCGTTTCATCCACTCTATGACTCCTCAGGCTTATGCGCATAAGCCTGAGGAGTCCTAGAGTGGATGAAACGCGGAATATTCAGTTTAGCTTCATCGCCATATATATTTTGTAAATTACTATATATATATATATATATATATATATATATATATATATATATATAGTCATCCACATACAGTACTGTTTCGCTGTTTCACTGTTCATTAGTGCGGCTAGACAGGCAGCTACCTCAAGCCATGATTGAAACCCGACCGTTTGTACGACAATCAAGGCTCCTAACCACTACGTTATTGACGGATGACTACTTCATTTAAGAATGTAAAACGCAAATAACGCCAAGCCTTTTTTTTTCTTTTTTTCTATTTTTAATAAATCCGGGTCCTATCCGGTTTTTGATACGATGAAAGCATATTTTGAAGATGAGAATTGATAAGTATTTTTTTATAATACACATGATGATGGTCGGAAAATACATCGGCCGAAATATTGTGAAGAAAAAACCCTCATCTCAAAAATGTACATTCATCTTATTTTGGATGCTTTAACGTTGGACGACAATCTCCTTATTTACTAATCTTACTTATTGCAATATTAGTTTTAACGCAAAGAAGCTATCTTACATTTCCATTAGTATGTCTGTCCTTGTTACATTTTTTGTCGGAAACTACTAGGCCGATCTGGTTGAAACCTTGCGTGGACATATATTATGATCAGGTGCATCGAACTAAGTATTATGATATGCATTAGATGTAAAGTAAGTAATTAACAGGAATTTAACAAAGATTAGTTACCACAATACCTGATTTACTTTAATAGTTTTCTAGGGAAATCAGAACCGACCCGGCTTATATCTTATGTAGACACTTTCATGATGAGGTGCAGCAAACTACCTAGTATATTAACCATTCGATGCACAGTTAGAGTTGAAAGCGATTAATAGCAATTAGTCACAAAAATACCACACTTACCCTAGAAGTTTTCTCAGAAACTACTGGGTCGATCTAGCCGAGATTTCGTATAGTTGGTTGGTTGTTTTTGTTTTACGGCATATCAACCCTTTTCGGGTTATTTTAATGCCGAATTCAAAGATTTTGAAGAAAAATTTTTTTTAATAGAATATATTTGTTGTTTTCACGTCGGTTTCTATTCAACCCATAGTTGGGACCCTAACAGGTGCTACCACTCCGGGTCAGAGTGGACATGGGAGCAATGGTAATTAAAGGGTGGCTCCACACTCCCCAAAGCCCACAAGCTGGGGCCTCACCACAGGATATAGTTTAAGGTCATATCCAGGACCCTCATTGAGGGACTTTTACCCTCTGCAGGGCAGTCGGCGTATTCTAATGCCCCACCGACGGGGCCAAGATTTCGTATAGACCTTTGTTATTATAAAGTACTGCTAATAATTACGGTATCCATTCGATGCACAGTTAAGCATTAGTACTTAAGTTTTCTCCGAAACTACTGGGACTATCTGGTTAAAGTTTTGGATGCGCCTTTGTTATGATAATTTCCAGCGGATTAACTATTGTAGCATCCGTTTGATGCAGGCTTACAAATCGATAGAGATAAGCATTTAATGCAAAAAAAAATTAGCATAAATTTAATCGTATTCAACCATCGGTTTGGCATGAATTACTTATTCTAAGTCAAAAAAACCTATAATTTTGCCCCTTTTTAATGCGCAAAAGGTCTCGCATACCACTACACAGTAGTAGTAGTAGTAGTAGTAGTAAAAGTAGCAAGTGTAGGAGTAGGAGCAGTGGAAGTAGGAGGAGGAGGAGAAGGCGGAGTAGGAGTAATAGGTACAAAACTAAAAAATTACCGGAACGAAATTACTCCAGTCAATGAAGTTCAAATGTACTTTGCCTCCATTTTTTTTTCTTTCAGAGGAACGGAAATTTCAGCAGATTTCTAACAGTTGGTAACTCACCATAGATGGTGAAAATAAACACTTTGCGAAGTCTGTCATCTATTTTATTTGAAGAATGAAATCGAAATATCGTGTTTGTTTTGCGTTTGTTTTGCTTTTAATTTATTTTTGCTCGGTTCTGTGGGGATTTGTTAAGAAGTGAATCCGCACGCTGTAACCCATTATGATGTCACCGCAGTGAGAATTAATTGTATATAGAACAAACAAACAAAGAAATAGCCAACCGTTGTCAAAGACATTTGGCGAAGT